>NC_057800.1:111292354-111333203 GCF_018294505.1 Triticum aestivum
GCCTCCCTCTCCCCATCCTCCCCTTCCTCCCCTCCGACCCCACCCCACTCTCGCCAGAGCAGCGCCGCTGGGCCGACACCAACCTCGCCCTCGCCCGCGCGCGCCGCAACCTCTGCCTTGCCAAGTCCGGAGCTACTCGTGGAGGAGACGTGGCTGGAGGCGATCGCCGGCCCACCGCCGGATCTCCCTGACGCTGGCCGACCGCAGTTGATACCCCTCATCCCCTGATCAAGCCTTCTTCAGAGAGAGATAGTGAGGTACCTCATCCCCTTCTGTATTTTACACTACACATACACATAATTTTGTAGTATATCAATGTGATTTTCCAGTACATCTCCATCCATCTGAATTTGACTCATATGCATAATTTTGCAGTACATTATGATTTCGGCTAGATGCGTATGAGTTCATAATTTTGCAGTACACATTACTGGGCTTCCTTCTCTCACTAGATGTAGTGCACAAGTAGATGAACTGATGAACTCATACACATAATTTTGCATATAATTTGTTCAACTATGTCATTATGATTGATAGAATGTAATTATTGAAGAATTAAGAGGATCGGAACCATTGCTTCTCTTTTTGAGAGACATGCTAACAAGAAAGGGAAGACATGCTAACAGACGCGCTCCACTATGCTGTTAGGGTTAAGATTTTTTAGTCCCCGCCCCCGACTCTGCTGCTGAAATTACCGTTGAAATTGAGGTAAAATCACTGTTGAACTGGGTGTAAAATCACTACTGTTGATATTCAAATTTAAACTTGAAAATGAAAATTGAATTGGAGAATTAAATCACTGTTTTTTAGTCCCCATTTCTGAACCTATGCTAACCTTGCAAGCAGCATAACAGGCAATGTACTCCAAAATACTATAAGAACTGGAGTAAAAGATGACTGCATCTCACAGAATATAAGAAATGGGGACTCTTGGCTAAGTATGGCAATGCCACAGAGTATAAGAAGTACTCCTGCATCTTACACAATGATAGGTCTAATTTATGCTACTCAACGAAAGAAGAAGAAAAATGCACTGGACATACACTGAAGAAAAATGCACTGTATCATCGGGTAATTGTCCATGGTTTATACCTGAAAATAAGTTTATCTCACGGCATGAATGTAAGTATCTGTTCCGCATTCATGGGCTATCTACCCAAGGTAAACCTAGAAAATGAGTTATATCCAGGACAAGCCACTGTCAATTAACACTATATACACTGCCAACTGTATTTAGTTAACATTACACTGCCACTACTATTCAGCACAAACGTTTGATCATCTCACTCTACTTACTATCAATTGACACTGTATAACTGTCAGCTCCATTCACTAGCAGCAGCCAGCACTTCTGAATCTAATCTTTCTTGGGCAAGCTCGGCTACTTGTTGTTAGTCATTCACTAAAAGATCCTCAACAGACTGCATGCATCTAGTATTAAATTTCTTGGACGGATCATCTCTTTTAGCAAAGGACTGTAATAATTAACTAACTGAAAATTTGACATTCTGGACTATGCTTGGCTCTGGTTTTGTGAAATCTCATCTCTTTTCTAGTGCCATGACTAGTCATGAATTTTATTTTACTTTCCCCACTTTATAACATTCAGAAATTGTTTACTAGCTCAAGCTTCTCCTTTGCACTTTATCACTTCAATCTGCTGCTACCTCAAGCTTCTCGTTTACACTTGTGCCAAGTAGCATTTTTTCCTTGTATAATTATATGGTGGTTGACTGAGCTGCTACTTTTTCCTTGTAGAAGCTCGCAGGTCGAGTGGGAGGGATCCAGTTGCGACGACACCGAATCACTAGCAAGGCAGCTGCCTAGAATAATAGGTTGACTCACCTATATATACTACTATCTTGCATCTCTCTCTTGTTTCTTCTTCTATATACTACTATCTTGCATCTCCAATTTTTAAGTAATCTTGCATATGTTAGAAACTACATATATGGTCTCCGGTTTTCTTACCTCTACTCTAAAACACCAACGCATCAACAAAAGAAGATGGTATTTTTGTTACGCTTTCAGTTCGTGTCAGCAGGGAGATATACTGTTTTACAATCTTTCTGGTTATATTGGAGTTAGGTTTTTTGAATATGAGTAGCAGTGACTTGGATATACCTTATGGAGTTGTAACAGTTCCTCTTGGTGCTTAGGTGCATTTTCTTTGTGTAACTTGGTTTAAAAATGTGATTTGGTCTTTTGTGGCATTTGGATGCCTAAATCCCATTTTCTTAATCATATTGCTTGGAAACTTTTGGTTATCTCCTCTCAGTGATGAAATAATTTATATGTACTGCACTTTTTTCATAATTAGGTAATAACGTTGGTTACAGTTTTGGTAGTTCAAACGGAATGTATCTCATTTTGTAGACAGATTATTTTCTGGAATATCATATATTCAAATTTGTAATGAATGATGGCTTCTACCTGAATTGGTAGACTCTGTGGTGTTAGTTTGTTCTAAGTACAGTAAGATAATTTTAACAACTGTAGAACATGTTGAGATTTGCAACTTTTTTGTGACATCAACCAACAGTCCTGTCACTGGGTTATCCTATTTTATATTTTTAATTACTAACTTAAGTTTGAGTAAACAGTGGCAGTGAAGTCCTCATAATAATCAGGCGGATGTTAACTTTCTGATGTCCCTAGAAGTTAACTAAGATTGTGGTGCTAGTAGAGGCACATTGTGGCCTTTTCATCCATATGAAAGTAGAGGCACATTGTGGTGCTAGTTTGCTGGGTTTTGTCTCCGACCATCGTGTCGTGATGATATTGCAGGTACCCCGAGAGGCCCTTGAGTTTGCCGGAATGTCGATTAACTTCCGTTCCGGCAAATTCGGGTACTCCATATGTCCTATTTTCAGCAAAGGTCATGCTGAAATTTTCCGTGAATTTTAGCATGACTTTGCTAAAAATAGGACATATGGGGTACTTGTGACTAATGCATGGGCCGGGGTATCTTAGTAGTTAATTAAGTAGGATCAAGTGCCCCGGCGTACTTGTGACTAATGCATGGCTTTTAGGGTGCCTCGGTGTCGATAAAAACCGAAATGATGAAAGGTTAGGCTTTTAGGGTGCCTCGGCGTCGAAAAACCCTCAATGATAAAAGCTTAGATTTTAGGATGCCTCGGTGTCGACAAACCCTAAATGATGAGACCATGATCTTGTTCCTTGACAATAACCAACTTTTTGACCAAACTTTGTTTCTATTTAGAGAGAAACATGGCCCACAACGATGAGGCCGGGGGTTCGGGCGGCAAGGCATTCTGGGAGCTGTCCCAGGAGATGGAGGAACAACCTCACTTGTATGAGGCCGCCGCCTTCCCCACCGATCCTGAGACCACGGATGGTGCCGCCGAGGATGACCACACTGATGCCACCACTGATGGTGCCGCCGAGGATGCCACCACTGATGATGGCGGCGCACGCACAGATGGCAGCCAGCCGAAGAGGCAACGGAAGGACCGGTGCCTGATCGTGCTCCGCACCCTCAAGGAGGAAGTTACTGAAGTGGACTCCAACGGGAATCCAACGGCGCCCGAACGAATAGTCAAGGGGTACTCGCTTCAGCTCGGGTGCATTGTCCGGAGCACCGTCTCGATCAACACCGAGAACCTGAGGCATCCTGACTGAGGGAATTTGTGCAACCTCCTCTTCACGAAGCTGCACGAACGATACAAGTTCCCCGATGAATTTGAAAACACAAGCCTCAAAGGGAATAAAGTGAACAATGCTGCCCTCACAAGATGAGCAAGGCCCTGTCTACTTGGAAAAGCAATGTGAAGAGAATGATCGAGAAAGGTGAGAGTTATCAGAAGATCAAGGAGAAAAATCCTTCGATCACCAAAGATGACTACAACGACTTCAAGATCAATTGCTCGAGCACCGCAAGCTCCCAATCAAGTGTGTGGGGGGAAACAAATGCGGGAGCTGAACATAGGGGAACACACACTCGGTCCCGGCGGTTACAGAGTGGCGGAGCCTATATGGGACAAGGAGGAGGCGGACCGTGCCGAGCAAGGCCTACCGCCCCTCTTCAATAAATACGGTGACAAGCAGACCGGGAACTTTGTCAGGGCCCGGTACAAGAAGGACCCGAAAACAAAGGAGCTTACCACGGATCCGAAGACCAGGCAGCTTGAGCTTGTTCTGGTAAGGAATACACCCCCGCGTAATTAGCTCCATATGGTTGCATTCTAATTAATGAAGCCAAATTTCTAAATGGTTCACATTCCTTCCGCAGGCGACTGAAAGCAGTAGCGCGGGGTCGACTAAGAGCAACCCTTGGGACACCACTCTAAATAGGGGGTTGAATGTAATGAAGAACAAGGATAAGCTCAGTAAGCCGACGTCAGCTGGTCGTGTGGCTGGCAAAGGCTTGTCGACAAAATGGGGGTCATACTATACCGCTGGTGTGCGGAAGGAGAAAAAGACCAGCTCGGAAAGCCAGGCGCGAGAGGTTCAAGAACTCAAGGCACAGGTGGCGCGGATTCCGGAGATTGTCCAAGAGCAAGTGGAACAACGACTCGGAGCGACGATCACCGCCCTTGTGCCTACCTTGATCTCGGGGTTGAGTGCGTGGATTGCGGGCGGCCAACAGGGGCCGCCCCCGATTCCTAGCTTCACGGCCAGCAACTCGCATAATGCGATGGCGGGGCCATTGGTGCCTCCGGCGGAGGCGACATTGGTGTCTCTGACGTCGGCACAGGAGCTTAATGCACCCGGGTGTACGCCGGCCGGCACCTCTGCAGCAAGCGGCACCTCCGTCAACTGCACGCCCGCTGTTGGCGGTGCGTCGACATTATCCGAGCTCGACGCCATCATCACGGTAACTAATTAAGCCTCTCTCGTCCGGGGACTTCATCTCCTTGCCTTTGACTGGGCATCCCTGATGCCCTACATGTTTTCGCAGGGCGCCGCCGACATTCCGTGCACTCTCCTCCACTTCGTGAACAATGAGTTGGTCGATGTCGCCAAGGGCAAAATCGTTCAACCGGGCAACCCCTTGTTCCACGGTACCTAGATGCCACCCAACTTGTTTAGGGTTCAACTGGTTCGGGTGCTGCCAGGCTGCGATGACTTGTTACCTCCGATTCGACCTGTCGGGGCCGACGATGAAGACGTGATGACCCTCAGCGCCTGCCTGAGCTGGCCCCTGCTTTGGCCGAAGAGCCAGATTCGTTTGGGGGCGGGGGACACCACCCCAAAGACAACACCGCCAGTCGTGCCGGCGCCAAGTCGGCCCCATGGCAAGACCGCCGTAACGGTGCCGGACATCCCTATGCCACTGGATCCAAACATGCATATGGCACAGGATCAGAACAACAACGACAACGACGATGATACATTTGGCAACATCGATCAGTACTTTGCCGATCATGGGTACGATGGCGACTTCATGGGGCCTCCTTCTCAAGAACCAAACCCAACAAAAGATGTGTGCGATCTAGCTGGTACCGCGGAGAAGCCAAGTTGCAACAGGTGTCGTCTGGCGTTCAGCTCTTAGGAGACGCCTCCAGCTGCCGACTTCACCGAGCCTCAGATAGGCGAGGTGCAAAATATTATCAGCCCCAACACACTCAAGAAGGAGGTCTGTGAGCAGAACTCGGTCCCATTACAGGAGAAGAAGAAGGCACGCAAAAGAAAGACTAATAAGGGTGCGAGCCAGCCGGCACCGAGTACGATCCGTGCTCAGGACGGGCCACCTTCACCGCAGGATATCTCGAGGAGGGTGCATGTGGCGGGTAGGGCGATGCTACCGACAAATATGCTCAATGCTGCAACCGGTGCTATGCGGAGTCTGCATGACAGTGTTCTTTCTTTGGAGAAGCGGCGTCTCAGGGAGAAGGATGTGGCATACCCAGTTTTCGCGGCCAAGGTGCCAGAGGGCAAGGGCTTTGTGGATAACTCCATCGGGCGTACGATCGTCCTGCGTTTTGATGACATCCACGCTATGTTGAACCTTCATCCGCTGCACTACACCTTCGTTCGGCTATTTTCGCTGAGTATGGAGATGCGGATCATTCGCGACAAGACCCCGGACATCGTGATAGTCGACCCCTTCTACATGCGTGCCAAGATCTTGGGCAGCGCTGGGGAACGGCAAGTCGCGAGTTCTTACCTCGAAGGCGTCATTCTGGCAAACCAAGATAAGGATAACTTCCTCGTGCCTTACTTTCCCGAGTAAGTCCTCCCCTCAACCTGCCCGTAACATATGAATTCTTACATTTCGATCGTTTTTATTTTAACATTCCGTGTTTTCTGCAGTGACACACGTTGCACGCTCATCCTCCTAAGCCCCAAATATTCCATGGCCACGTATTTCGACCCGGACCGTCAGTCGAACGTAGACTACACAAATGTCAAGAAGGTTCTTGATGATGTTCTCCCCGGCTACGCCAAATCTGGAGGCACCTTCACCAGGCCTATTCGTAAGTACGGCAAGCACGTGTTCTCCCACAATACGACGTTCTGCTGCGTCAAGCAGCCGCCTGGCGGTCAGAAGGGTACCTACTACGCCATCCATCACATGCGGGCGATCGTACGGGACCATCATCAACTTCTGCTACCGAGTAAACTCAAAGATTGGGCCGCGAGCGTGTCGGCAATCCAGGACGCGGACCTCCGACAAGAATTCTTTCGCATCCAGTCGGAGTTTGCGGAAATCATCCATCAAGATGTCCTTCGTACCTCGGGGCAGTTCTACCTTAGAAATCAACCGTCCAACAGTGACATCGACACAATGCTACAAATGCAGGCTGACAACACCGTTATTTCATGACTCCCACGATAGACGGCGGCTTCATCCATGCTCCAGTCCCTTGAGTCGAGTCGAAAGCAGTGATGCTGTGTCTAGTTCTGAAACATCGATTGGCTCATGTTGTAATTAAACTTTAATGAACTTGTAGTATGTCTCTTTGGTTTCGAGAGTCGTTCAACTTAGATGTAATTGATGCTATTAATGTCTTGCTTTTCTCTTCCGATCGTTCTGTTGCATAATTATATATTGCTTATGTATTGTCTGTGAATTGGTACTAACGTTTCGTTTGGCTAGTGCATAGCGATGCCGACATATGTCGTGTACAAGGGTAAGGTTCCCGGAGTCTACGATGACTGGGAGGAGTGTCGGAGACAGGTTCACCGATTCAGCGGTAACAGTTACAAAGGGTACACCACTAGGGCCGAGGCCGAATCTAGATACGTCCGCTATCTAGCGGGAGAGGGGAGGGAGCGTTGGAGGAACCGGATGAAGACGAGTTTCATCGTGATGATGCTCATCGTGATGACCGCAACTCTCTTCTATGTGATGGTAGTTTAGATGATCGATATCGACTTGTAATGTGAAGACAAACTCGCTACTCGCGGTCTCGAGACTTGTAATATAATGTTCTATCTTTGTTTGGTCTTTTCAATTCGGAGACTAATATGATGAATTGTATTCGGAGACTAATATGATGAATTGTATTCAAAGACTAATCTTCTATTGTATTCGATGAATATGTTGTTGATGTGTGCTGTCTATATTTTGTCAAATTATACATTTTGTAACCTGTGCAAAAAACAGAAAATAAAAAAAATAAAAAAACCTAATATTCATACTAATGGCGCATCACATGACAGTGCGCCATTAGTATGACAAAGCATACTAATGGCGCATCACTGGTAAGTGCGCCATTAGTATGCCATGGTTACTAATGGCGCATCCAGTGGTGGTGCGCCATTAGTATGAAAAAGCACCTGGATATACATGGCCCCTGGGAGGCATACTAATGGCGCACCCTGGCCTATACTAATGGCGCACCCGCGGTGCGCCATTAGTATACCAGATACTAATGGCGCACCAGGTGGTGCGCCATTAGTAAAAATTACTAATGGCGTGTTATTAATGGCGCACCACAGATGCGCCATTAATGGCCATACTAGGTGCGCCATTAGTAGGGGTTTTTCTAGTAGTGCGTGTCTTGACGTAGGGTCCAAGTCTCCTGAGTCTTATTCGATGAGAAAATCACGTTCCCGAAGGTTTCATTCTGTTTGGACTCCGTTTGATATTCCTTTTCTTCGAAACCCTAAAACAGGCAAAAAACAACAATTCTGGGCTGGGCCTCCGGTTAATAGGTTTGTCCCAAAAATAATGTAAAAGTGGATAATAAAGCCCAATAATGTCCAAAATAGTAGATAATATAACATGAAGCAATCAAAAATTATAGATACGTTGGAGACGTATAAAGCATCCCCAAGCTTAATTCCTGCTCGTCCTCGAGTAGGTAAATGATAAAAACAGAATTTTTGATGCGAAGTGCTACTCGGCATAATTTTAATGTAATTCTTCTTAATTGTGGTATGAATATTCAGATCCGAAAGATTCAAGACAAACGTTCATATTGACATAGAAAATAATAATACTTCAAGCATACTAAGAAAGCAATTATGTCTTCTCAAAATAACATGGCTAAAGAAGGTTATCCCTACAAAATCATATAGTCTAGCTATGCTCTATCTTCACCACACAAAATATTTAAATCATGCACAACCCCGATGACAAGCCAAGCAATTGTTTCATACTTTTGACATTGTCAAAACTTCTTCAATCTTCACGCAATACATGAGCGTGAGCCATGGATATAGCACTATAGGTGGAATAGAGTGGTGGTTGTGGAGAAGACAAAAAGGAGAAGATAGTCTCACATCAACTAGGCGTATCAACGGGCTATGGAGATGCCCATCAATAGATATCAATGTGAGTGAGTAGGGATTGCCATGCAACGGATGCACTAGAGCTATAAGTATATGAAAGCTCAAAAAGAAACTAAGTGGGTATGCATCCAACTTGCTAGCTCATGAAGACCTAGGGCAATTTGAGGAAGCCCATCATTCGAATATACAAGCCAAGTTGTATAATGAGAAATTCCCACTAGTATATGAAAGTGATAACATGAGAGACTCTCTACTACGAAGATCATGGTGCTACTTTGAAGCACAAGTGTGGTAAAAGGATAGTAACATTGTCCATTCTTTCTTTTTCTCTCATTTTTTTCTTTTTTTCTTTTTTTATAAGGGCCTTTTCTCTTTTTTATGGCCTCTTTTGTTTCTCTTTTTTTATTTTTCATCCAGAGTCTCATCCCGACTTGTGGGGGAATCATAGTCTCCATCATCCTTTCCTCACTGGGACAATGCTCTAATAATGATGATCATCACACTTTTATTTTTCTTACAACTCAACAATTACAAATCGATACTTAGAACAAATTATGACTCTATATGAATGCCTCCGGCGGTGTACAGGGATATGCAATGACTCATGAGTGACAAGTATGAAATAATTATGAACGGTGGCTTTGCCACAAATACTATGTCAACTACATGATCATGCTAAGCAATATGACAATGATGGAGTGTGTCATAAACGGAACGGTGGAAAGTTGCATGGCAATATATCTAGGAATGGCTATGGAAATGCCATAATAGGTAGGTATGGTGGCTGTTTTGAGGAAGGTATATGGTGGGTGTATGGTACCGGCGAAAGGTGCGCGGTATTAGAGAGGCTAGCAAAGGTGGAAGGGTCAGAGTGCGTATAATCCATGGACTCAACATTAGTCATAAAGAACTCATATACTTATTGCAAAAATCTACAAGTTATCAAAGCAAAGTATTACGCGCATGCTCCTAGGGGGATAGATTGGTAGGAAAAGACCATCGCTCGTCCCCGACCGCCACTCATAAGGAAGACAATCAATAAATAAATCATGCTCCGACTTCATCACATAACGGTTTACCATACATGCATGCTACGGGAATCACAAGCTTCAACACAAGTATTTCTCAAATTCACAACTACTCAACTAGCATGACTTTAATATCACCATCTCCATATCTCAAAACAATTATCAAGTATCAAACTTATCATAGTATTCAACACACTCATAAGAAAGTTTTATTATTAATCTTGCATACCAAGCATATTAGGATTTTAAGCAAATTACCATGCTATTAAGACTCTCAAAATAATCTAAGTGAAGCATGAGAGATCAATAGTTTCTATAAAACAAATCCACCACCGTGCTCTAAAAGATATAAGTGAAGCACTAGAGCAAAATTATATAACTCAAAAGATATAAGCTAAGCACATAGAGTATTCTAACAAATTCCAAATCATGTATGGGTCTATCAAAAGGTGTGTATAGCAAGGATGGTTGTGGTAAAATAACAAGCAAAGACTCAAATAATACAAGACGCTCCAAGCAAAACACATATCGTGTGGCGAATAAAAATATAGCTCCAAGTAAAGTTACCGATAGAAGTAGACGAAAGAGGGGATGCCTTCCAGGGAATCCCCAACCTTTGGCTTTTAGGTGTCCTTAGATTATCTTGGGGGTGCCATGGGCATCCCCAAGCTTAGGATCTTGCCACTCCTTGTTCCATAATCCATCAAACCTTTACCCAAAACTTGAAAACTTCACAACACAAAACTTAAAGTAGAAAAACTCATGAGCTCCGTTAGCGAAAGGAAATAAAAGACCACTTCAAGTTACTGTAATTAACTCATTCTTTATTTATATGGGTGTTACACCTACTGTATTACAACTTCTCTATGGTTTATAAACTATTTTACTAGCCATAGATTCATCAAAATAAGCAAACAACACACGAAAAACAGAATCTGTCAAAAACAGAACAGTCTGTAGTAATCTGTAGCTAGCACAAGATCTGGAACCCCAAAAATTCTAAAATAAACTTCTTGACGTGAGGAATTTATCTATTAATCATCTTCAAAAATAGTTAACTAAATGTAGCTCTCCAAATAAAAATGACAGCAATTCTCGTGAGCGCTAAAGTTTCTGTTTTTTACAGCAAGTTCAACAAGATTTTCCCCAAGTCTTCCCAACGGTTCTACTTGGCACAAACACTAATTAAACATAAAAAACACAACCATAACAGAGGCTAGATAATTTATTTATTACTAAACAGGAGAAAAAAATCAAGGAATAAAAATAAAATTGGGTTGCCTCCCAATAAGCGCTATCATTTAACGCCCCTAGCTAGGCATAACAAGCAAGAATAGATCTAGGTATTGCCATCTTTGGCATTAGGAAAGAAAAGAGCAAACTTGCTATCTATAGAATTAATCCTTCTATTTTGATAAAGCGCATGGCTATTAATGGTAGAAGAAAGATTAAGTATGTTACAGAAATTTGTATCTAGACTAGCTTTTATCTCTTTAATAGATTCATTTTGGTAAGAGAGAAAAAGAGATGTAGATTCAAATTTTTCATTCATGGGGTGACCAAATATGGTTTTTATTTTTTCATAAGTGTCTATGGCATCCCCTTCAATAAAACCTTCTTCAAATATAGAATCTAAGACATGCTTAAAAGAGGAAGGAAGGGCAATATAAACACTTTTTAAGTAGACTTCAATTTGATATTGAGGCACATAACTAGCCCTTATTCTTATTAGTCTATACCAAGCATCTTTCAAAGATTCATCAAGTAAATAACGAAAAATTCCAGAATCATCTTCATAAAAATTATTAGGATTCTCATTGATAACTCCGGTAGGTTTTTCCATAGTATTTTTATTTATGAGCTTAGCGAGAACGGAAGGGTTGTCCAAAGTACTAAAACTCCAAAGAGAACCCCCGACCCTTTTGGATTCAGACATAGCAGAAGAAAGGCGAGAGGAAAGTGAAGGAGGATAGAGAGAGAGAGAGAGGGCGGATAAAACGGCATGGGTGAATTGGGGGAGAGGAAACGAGAGGAAAATGGCAAATAATGTAATGCGGGAGATAAGGGTATGTGATGGGTACTTGGTATGTTGACTTTTGCGTAGACCTCCCCGGCAATGGTGCCAGAAATCCTTCTTGCTACCTCTTTTAGCATTGTGTTGGTTTTCCCCGAAGAGGAAGGGATGATGCAGCAAAGTAGCGTAGGTATTTCCCTCGGTTTTTGAGAACCAAGGTATCAATCCAGTAGGAGGCTACGCGCGAGCCCCTCGCACCTGCACAAAACAAATAAATCCTCGCAACCAACGCAAATAGGGGTTGTCAATCCCTATAGGGCCACTTACGAGAGTGAGATCTGATAGATATGATAAGATAATTTTTTTGGCATTTTTAGATAAAGATGGAAAGTAAAATAAAGGCAAAGTAAATAACAAAGTAAATAACTAAGTAGTAGGTGATCAATATGATAAAGATAGACTCGGGGGCCATAGGTTTCACTAGTGGCTTCTCTCGAGAGCATAAGTATTCTACGGTTGGTGAACAAATTACTGTTGAGCAATTGACAGAATTGAGCATAGTTATGAGAATATCTAGGTATGATCATGTATATAGGCATCATGTCCGAGACAAGTAGACCGACTCCTGCCTGCATCTACTACTATTACTCCACTCATCGACCGCTATCCAACATGCATCTAGAGTATTAAGTTAGAAATAGAGTAACGCCTTAAGCAAGATGACATGATGTAGAGGGATAGACTCATGGAATATGAAGAAAACCCCATCTTGTTATCCTCGATGGCAACAATACAATATGTGCCTTGCTGCCCCTACTGTCACTGGGAAAGGACACCACAAGATTGAACCCAAAGCTAAGCACTTCTCCCATGGCAAGAAAGATCAATCTAGTAGGCCAAACCAAACTGATAATTCGAAGAGACTTGCAAAGATAACCAATCATACATAGAAGAATTCAGAGAAGATTCAAATATCATTCATAGATAGACTTGATCATAAACCCACAATTCATCGGTCTCAACAAACACACCGCAAAAAGAAGATTACATCGAATGGTTCTTCACAAGGGAGGGGGAGAACATTGTATTGAGATCCAAAAAGAGAGAAGAAGCCATCTAGCTACTAACTATGGACCCGTAGGTCTGAGGTAAAATACTCACACTTCATCGGAGAGACTATGGTGTTGATGTACAAGCCCTCCGTGATCGATGCCCCCTCCAACGGAGCTCCGGAACAGGCCCCAAGATGGGATCTCGTGGATACAAAAAGTTACGGCGGTGGAATTAGGTTTTTGGCTCCGTATCTGATCGTTTGGGGGTACATGGATATATATAGGAGGAAGAAGTACGTCGGTGGAGCAACAGGGGGCCCACGAGGGTGGAGGGCGCGCCTGGGGTAGGCAGGCACGCCCCCTACCTCGTGGCCTCCTGTTATGTGTCTTGACGTAGGGTCCAAGTCTCCTGAGTCTTATTCAATGAGAAAATCACATTCCCGAAGGTTTCATTCCGTTTGGACTCCGTTTGATATTCCTTTTCTTCGAAACCCTAAAACAGGCAAAAAACAACAATTCTGGGCTAGGCCTTCGGTTAATAGGTTAGTCCAAAAAATAATATAAAAGCGGATAATAAAGCCCAATAATGTCCAAAACAGTAGATAATATAGCATGAAGTAATAAAACATTATAGATACGTTGGAGACGTATCACCTACGCTACAACTAGTGGGCTTAGCGGTAGCGCTGGCCCGTTGCCCGCGCTGCTATTAGGCCCACTACCTCCCCCTGCGCCTCCCGGCCCGGCCGACCTCACACTCACTCACACTCCCATACTCCTCCCTCGATCCCCCGCGTGCCGCTGTCGACCCCCACGCACTGCCGTCCCCCGCGCCGGCCCTCCTCCCTGCATCGGTCGCCCTCGCCCGCGCAAGCCCTCCTCCCCGCCGGCCGCCCAGCTCCCCCGCGTCGGCCTCCCTCCTCCGCCCGCCGCCCCGGCCCCCGCGTCGGCTCTCCTCCCGTGCCGGTCCTCCTCCATCGAGAGGTACTCCTCCCTCCTTCCTCCTCCTCCTCCCTCCCTAGTTATAGTTATTAGAGTAGTTATTTTGAATTCTATGTAGTTGAAAAAATGTAGGTTATTAGAATAATTTAGGTTTTGATCGAACCCTTGCTTGGACAGATTAGGTATGAACCCTAGGTTTTTAAATTTAGCTAGGTTTTAAAGTTAGGACAAAAATTTAGCTAGGTTTTTAATTAGGTGTAGTTAATAGAATTTAGGTGTTTTAAGTGTATTTAAAAGAGTTTTAGGTGTTTTAGTTGTTTTAGGTGTTGTTAACAGAATTTTAGGTGTTTTAGTTGTTTTAGGTGTAGTTAACAGAATTCTAGGTATTTTTTTAGTTAAAGCAATTGTTGTTATTTTTTTAGTTAAAGCAATTTTTCCTGTTATATGCAAATTTGCAGTAGACATGTCATATTTTGAACATGTCACATTTTGGACATGTCATATTTTTCCGAGTGGCCTATGTTTTGCCAGAAATGTCAATTCGTTTACATTCTGGCAAATTTCAGGCGCTCGATATGTCCTGTTTTTAGCAAAGGTCATGCCAAATTTTGCTAAGTGTTTATTAATTTTGTTATCATAATTAAGCATTTTGTTCTCGACGTCGATGATGCCTATCTTGCATCCTCATCATCGACTCGACGGAGGACTCCTAGTTGAGCCGAGGGGCCATGTCCGGGACTGGGCTCCGTCGGGCTGGTACTAGGTTGTGCTATCTTCTGGTGAGCGCAGCTTAGTGAGGAGCCAGCCCGTCGTTGACCCGGAGCTTCTTTGGCGGCGGTCACGTGGGCCTGCATCGGTGGAGAGGCTTGAGTCCCCCGCGCAGGTGGTACAGCACCGTGTCACAGAGGAAAACACACACGTCCAGCGCTACTTGGTTGCGTTGGCGAACAGCCGGTTCTCCAATACCCGGCAGATTCTTTGGGGATCTCACCGGAGCTATGATCCAGTGATGGTTCCTTCTCTTTGGGTGTCCACCGCGGCCCACGGAACCTAGAGGAGCTATTATTGGAGATGTATTAGTGATATTATATGATGATCTTGCTACAAACTACTATATATGTATTCGATGATGGATTATTAATTACCTATTAGTTATTTGCTTATTGAATGCAAAAGATGAGCACGGTTATGATTTTGCTGTAAATCTATACAATTCTGTGAACTCATCCAATTTTGGTTGCCTGAATTGGGAAGCCCTTTGCAAGGCGTATGATTTTCATGAGGGTATGCTTCTCACCTTCGATCTTGGTGATCCTGACATCGACGAAAATGATATGACCATTTGGGTCCTTGTTAACACGCTTCCAGTTCTACCGTTGTGTGAGTTTCTTAAACATATTTACTAAGTAATTTATATTGTTCATTTCAAAATATTTGACAGCTTATTTCCATTGACAGCTTATTTTCATTCTTCAAAAAATGTACGGATAATGGTAGACAGAACCTACTACTACAATGATGAAGCACAATTAACTTATAAGAAGCAAGATGGTCTTATCACATTTTTTTACTGATATTGAGAATTACAATAGCTATTATCAAACTCCTCCACATTATGGTCAATACGTGCCACTAGTGAACATGTTGAACTACGGTAACATCAATGGAGATATCATGGTAAGATTTTCTACTATTACGACATCCGTGCATCTTTTGCATAAATTCTTCTAAAACTAAACTATATTGCTAACTACAAAGTTATTACTATGTTTTTGAATAGAAAATCCCGATGGATTGTGTGCCTCATCTGATGTTGACGAGAGGTCGCGTTAATGTTATGAGCTTACGGCCACCACAGCTAGGTCAGCCGCAGTATCCACATCACTCATGTCCATATCAGATTTCTAAAAGCGAGGAAGCCATGATAATAGATGATTTCAAAAAATGTTTGAACCATCGTAGAGAGCTACTTAGAAGCAACATTGTGTGTAGGCCAAGACTTGAAGACAGGATGATCTCCGTTCTTTATTATGGAGAGTCAATTTTCCTTAATGCAGCATCAATGCCTATCTTGTTTTATGATATTTTACCTAAGAGAGGGTAGAGTAGGTCCTATGAGAGGAGTAGGTCGTAGCTAGAATGTGTTATTATGTGCTACAATGTGTTAGAGTTGATGATGATGAGGAGTTGTGATTATGACTAGTGACCAACTTGTTATATGATGTCTCATTGACGAACATTGTTTGATGGTGATGACAAGTGGTAATGAATATGCTATTTAAACAGACTAGTTCATGATGAGTTGTTATTGTATAAAAGATATATCTATTTAAACATGTACAACGCCAAAATTCTAAAAAAACATAAATGTTAGTAGTAACGCGGGCCTGAAAACGCGCTACTAGTACTTGAACTTACAAGTAGCGCTGGCCTAAAAACGTGCTACTGCTACAAAATAGCCGTAGCGCCGTAGCAGTAGCGCTGGTGCCCACGCTACTGGTAGCTCAAAAACCAGCGCTACTGGTAAGCATTTTCCTAGTAGTGTGTTAACGGTCTCTTCGCAAATAGCCAATTTTATGGCCCGGTAACTCACGACCTGTTAGGGCCTACCCAAAATCGGCCCAACAAGGTCATGTGGGCCGTCGAATATAACACCAGCCCGTTTCACTTTCGGCCCATGTATGGCCCACGACGTCTTTCATCCCATATGAGGCCTTTCGTATCCTTAGGCCCTTTAGAGGCCCATGGTGACTCTAGCCCATAATGAACAATAAATTTCTTTGTACCCATTAACGGCCCATGATTCACATGGGCCGATTCCAGCCTGTGTTAGCTTTTGGCCTACAGACGACCCATACATTCTTGGGCTCCTTTCCGGCCCTCAATTACTTCCAGCCCGTTACTGGCCTATTACCCTAATGGGCCAATTTCGGCCGGTGGCCAGAGTAGGCCCGTTTGTGGCCTGTTAACCCGTTGTACCGTTTCTAGCCCATCCTATATTCTGGCCCATTGACGACCCGTTATGCCTGTGACAGAATTAAGCCTTTGCTGTCCTCCGGCCTGTTAACGTCCCATTACTGTGCTGGGCCGATACCAATTACGCCCGTTTACGCCCCATGTAGGCCCATTTATTCGACGGCCTGAGGCCCACCGATTCTACGACCCTATTTGTGGCACCCCGGTTCAGAGGAAACCGGAACGCCCCGTATTCCAGCCCAGAGATCGAGGTGAAGTCTTCTGGAATACGACACTGCTTAGCATAGAACAAACCAGCTCTCTATTACAACACGAATATGAATACAAGGGTTCCAATATTACAATGAATAACATCAGCACGGCGACACTATGCCATCCTCAGTTGCTCTATGCAAGCAGTAGAACAACTCGAAGCAGCGGAACAACTACGACGGTGGTGAACTCCACTCCGCAGGGACTCTGGCTGGAACATTTATCCTAGCTCGCGAACACAGGAACAACACCAAACAAGCAAGCATTCCAGGCACAACCTGCAAACTGGCATGACACGCCAGGTCAGTACATTGAATGTACTTGCAAGCTCACAATAACCAGAAGCATCCAAGACAAACATCAGCATGGCATTTACAGGTTAAGCAAGAATTAACATGAGATCCTCATAACAACATGACATGAGCAACATGAACATGATACAACTAGAACAACATGAGCGTGGCATGAACATATGAATCTGAAGATACTTGCATGCAACATGATGACACTATATGCACTATTTATTCTGCTCGGGTTACCTCGTAACCATCACATGCATCACTTACCAACCTCAGACATTACACAATCATCTCAGGATCAAATCAAGCTTGGTATAAACAATACCGTAGTAATCATCAAATGACCACAAGGAGCTTGATCTTTACCCACGATTCTCGCACAACATCACGGATATCCAACAACTCGGTATCCTTGATACCACGGTGATCATTCCGGCGATCACAACCATGACCAACACTTGGTCTCAAATGGTGATCTTTCCGGCAATCACAACTAACTTATCTCATCATCGAACCGGGGTTGTTATTAAGCACATTATTATTAATACTGTTGACTCATGGTGTGACCGACACGAACTGGGCCCTTATCCACGGGCACGGGCTATCGATAGATTTAATATACACTCTGCAGAGGTTAGTACACTATACCCACACTACGGAACCCATGGCCTCGCACTCCCATTCGGGTGGACCAACGGCGTTCCCACAAAACCGATCTACTGCCATGACACTCTCCCGGCCACTCCGACTCACTCCCCACTGGGCTAGTCCTGGGTGGCCCTGTGTCTACCAAAGACACAATGCCCACCGTCGTGGCCAAAATGTCCCTCACGGGGATCAGATCCATAATAACAACAACGGGCACACAAGGTTATGTCTGCCTACCTGATCAAGGTAGTGCGCGCCCATAACCATCCCTCGTTGGAGGCACTAGCGAGAGGCACGACAATAGACCCAGTTAGGACCTTCCCATAAAGGTAAGCGTGGTTGCACTGGTCAGTTTTGATATGGTGGCACCATGACTCAGCCAATAGTTGTTCAAGTTCAATTTAATTCGGTTAAACTTGAATGCAATATGCTGATCCATGATAAAATAACATGATGCATATACAAAGCATGAGCATGATATCAACATAAGCACGGGATGCAACATAACTATCCACCATATCAACTATGAATAATCTCCAACTGAACATGGCATAATGACGAGCATAAACATTACAAGTGCAACACTACTCATAGTATAACATGACCACTAGCATAAACCATAAATACCATGCAAGAACTCACCAATAACATTACCGAGTAACACTTAACCAACTAACAGCAAAGGAACAACGCATATTAACAGTACTCGATAACCGACGTTAGTCATGCACCGAAGAACATGACCAACCCAACATGTACTACTATCAAGCATGGCAACATGAAAGTAATACTAGCAACTAGTAGGGCATGATAACTAGGTGCATAACAACATAGCAAGCAAGTAAGCACTAACCCAGAAGCATTACTGAAAGAATGATAACCATATTTTAAACAAGCAATCATTTAATAAATATTCTAGTTGAAAACCATGGCTACTTCATGACTATCATGCAAGTGGGTATTGTGTCTTGCCTGGGGGTGAAGAAGGCACCGGGGAGAAGTGTAGTGAATCCGCGGAAAGATTTGCCAGAAACAGTTCTCTCTCGGAGGGGCTGTTTACGTGCAAGGGCAAAAATTTCATTTTCACAGTGCCAAAACATAGTGAAAATGACACCAAAAGTTTGGGCTCGAAGAGACGAAGATGTGGGCATTGAACTCACCTCAATCGGAGTCTCGAGCAAAAAGTTATAGCCCGACGAAGTTCAGGGACCGATCTATAAAAGAATCTCTATAAACAGGCCCCTGAGTGAGAAAACAGAAGACGCATAAGGGGAGAATACGTTTTCAAACTAGGAAAGCGCACTTACGTTTTCAAATGTACTCCTGGAAAGTACGCTTCCACTTATCCACGTGGACAGTGGCGTGGCCGGGCTTGGGGTCGCTGACGTGTGGGTCCCGCGGGGTGGGACCCATCACTTATCCACGTCGGCTGACCGGGTCAACACACGCAGAGGTGGGGCCGGGGTTTGTGCGGCTGACGGGTGGGGTCAGGGAAGAGGAGCGGGGCCCGCCTGCCCCTGTCTTCTTCCTCCTCTCCCCGCCCCCGATGGAAACAGAGGAGGGAGCAGGGGAGGGCGCTGCCGGCGACGGGCCGGCCTGCTCTGGCTGGCTCCGGCCAGGCGGAGGCCACCGGAGGACACGCGGTAGTGCGCCGCTCCCGCCTGGAGCAGCAGCAGCGCCGGAGAGGGGACGAGACGGGGGCAGCTCGCGAAGCAGAGGGCTTGGGCGGCTCGGCCGATCCTTGGTGTCGCGGCCGCACGGGCTCCGGCGTTGAAACGAGGAGGTGGGAAGAACCACTGGATCTTGGTGAAGATGTAGGTGAGGTCAGAAGGGAGGGGGAAGGCCGGCATCGAGCCGACTTGGGCGGAGCCGAACCGCGGCCATGGCGGCAGTGGGAGAGGAGGGGAGCTCCGGGAGGCTAAATGAGAGGCTGGGGAGGGAGCTAGTAGTGCAGGAAGGCTGCTGGTGTGCTCGACCTGCTCGGGGGGAGGGCTATTTATGGCCGGGGCGAGAGGGATGGGCTCAGGTGCCACCGGGCACGTCCGACCGAGGCTCTAGCGACGGCCAGCGAGGACGGGATGGCGTGATAAAGAGACGAGGGAGGCAACGGACGAGCTACAAAGACGCACAGGGGAAGGGGGGCCGAGGGCGCAGAGGAGAAGCGGCCACGGCGCCATTAAAGCTCGGTCGGCCACAGTGAGCCCGTGGGCGCACGGCGATGAGCGCTTACGGAGGGGCTGACGGAGGGGGAGATGGCTCTAGGAGGACGGCGACGACGCGGTGAAGCTGTTGGACAGGCTCACGAGCGCGAAGGCGACGAGAGGAGGGGCCCGAGCAAGAAGCCATCCTTGACGCGGCCATAGCATGCCAGAGAGGTGGTGACCGCGTGAGCTGGCGAGGAGAAGGTGCCAAAGGTTTGCAAACGTTGTCTAGTGCGTAGTTCATCCAGGGGAGGTTCCAACTGTGGTGGTAGATCGATAAAACGGCTCTGGTTAAATGGTAATCACCCTCTGAAGTTTACTGCAGTAAACTTGGGTGAGAACTACTGATCAACAGGAAAAGGATTGGAGCCATAGAGTTTGCCTGTGAGGTTTAGGGTAAGAAGGACTTTCATCCTGGTAACTTTGAGAAGATTTGGACCAAGGTTTAATGTAGTTGCTTAACAACCACATAAACTGGTCCAGAAACTAGATTAGGATGATGCACTCTAATGAAGCATCAACTTGAGCTCAAATTGGGCAAGGCAGAGTCATTTGGTCCTATGAAGATGCTCAAAAAGTCTCATACCAATTGGCCAAGCCAAATTGGTACTTGCTTCACAAACATCTCCTCTGGATAGAAACTTGCAAAAATTCTAGAGGAATAATGGCTTGATGAACCATGCCCAAAATTGGTGGAGGTAGGTTATATGGATAATAGAAGGCCTAGAAAAATTTACAGCCATAATGGAGCAAGATAAAATATACTTGCTTCACAAACTGAAATTTTGGACAGAATCAAAGAATTGAAGATGAGCTCACATGGAGGCATGAAATCAGCTATACTTTGGTGGAGGGCTATTATATGATGATATGAGGGATCATGCAAAATGGCAACTCATTTGGATATTCCTAGCTTGCACCTCCTTCACAAAGCTCCTTTCTGGATAGAAACTTTGGAAAATCATAATTAAATAATTACTAGGCAAATGAGGATGCATTTTGGCATGTGGCAATGATATGGACAGGAAAATGTGTCCAATGAGTTTGAGGTCAATTGGGAAAATGAAAATAGCACTTGCTTCACAATGTGCCATTTAGGGCAGAATAGGAAATGAATTATTTGAGCATGATGATAAACATGACAAATGAAATATTTTGCCATATTTGAGAAAGATATGACCCAAAAAATTTATGAGAATTATTTGGGAATTTTAGGAGTGATGGAAATAAAGGTTGCTTCACAACCCAGGGCAATTTGAGTTATTCCTTTAATAGAAAATGAATATTCCCAGTAAAAAGAATGTTGGAATTTGGGCTAGGATGAAAATGACAGGGTCTAGGGAAGGGTTTGGGAATGACAAGCCACTCTATAAACAAAGAAGAGGGCATCTTCTTTAGTTTCCAGACCACAAAGCCACGGAAAACGAAAACTCAAGCAAAAACCTCAGAAAAACAAAAGAAAAAGAAAGGGCCAAAAATCAGGCTGTCACACTGTTGGAGGCCCATTTATCGATGTCTTGTAGGAGGCCCATGGATCCTACGGCCTGTAGCAGGGTCAAGGTTACCACTGTCTGTATATGGCCCATGGTTGTTACGGCCACTAGCAAACCAGGGAAAAAGAAGACTAGGAAATAAATAAGCCCGAAACTAACACTAGGCTATTAAGGCGATTGCACAGATTACATCCACTGGGCATCAAGGATTGCCACTAGTGCAAATATAGGGAACACCCTACACTATACAAAAATGGCTTGCTGTTTTCTTCAACCAGTGGCTGCCCGTTAAGAACAAATTTTGTGTCATAACAAAACAAATTACAACTATAAAACAAAAGGTTGGCATAAAAGTTAACAGTCTAGCAGATAAATGCACCACCAGAAGTTCAGAAGCTCAGTTCATTTGACCTGACTGTTACGTTTTCATGCTGTATTGTCTGATGGAGCACCATAACCTTCGCCTTCATTTCTCCTAGGCTCCTGAACAACATAGCAAATGTCTGATAGTCTGGTTTCAGAACCATGCATATCTTGACGACATCGAACAATGTCTGTCCTTGTTTCACAAAGGGTTTCTGTTAGGGAATGGACTTGTGTCTGGAGCGCAGATATAACATTGTTTTGAACTTGAATATCTTGATCATGATTGAAAGGATCAATATAGTTGACTAGAGGGGGGGGGGGGAATAGGAAACTAACAATTGTTAGCTTTTCTTTACCAATTTAAACTTTGCATCAAAGTAGGTTCTCTAGATATGCAACTAGGTGAGCAACCTATATGATGCAGCAACAACAAGCAAACAAGCAAGCAAGGGATATAACACAAATAAGCTTGCATAAGTAAATGTATGAGATAACCAAGAGTGGTGCCGGTGAAGACGAGGATGTGTTACCGAAGTTTCTTCCTTTTGAGGGGAAGTATGTCTCCGTTGGAGTGGTGTGGAGGCACAATGCTCCCCAAGAAGCCACTAGGGCCACCGTATTCTCCTCACGCCCTCACACAATGCGAGATGTTGTGATTCCACTATTGGTGCCCTTGGAAGCAGCGACCGGACCTTTACAAACAAGGTTGGGGCAATCTCCACAACTTAATTGGAGGCTCCCAACGACACCACGAAGCTTCACCACAATGGAATATGGCTTCGCGGTGACCTCAACCGTCTAGGGTGCTCAAACACCCAAGAGTAATAAGATCTGCAAGGGATTAGTGGGGGGAATAAAATTTCTCTTGGTGGAAGTGTAGATCATGGCCTTCTCAACCAATCCCTAGAAAATCAACAAGTTTGATTGGCTAGGGAGAGAGATCGGGCAAAAATGAAGCTTAGAGCAACAATGGAGCTTGAAGGTGGAAGAGGTAGTCAACTCGGAGAAGAAGGCTCCCCTTTTATAGTAAGAGAACAAATCCAACCATTATCCACCAACTCAGCCTGCGACGCATGGTACTACCGCATCGGAGACACAGTACTACCGCTAGGGCACACGGTACTACCGCAATGTGCTGCTGTACTACCACCCATGCGGCAGAAACCAAATCATCCCTGATGTGGTGAAGCAGAGGGCGGTAGAACCATTGGTGTGGTAGTACTGCTCCCCCTTGCGATAGTACCGCAAGGCAGGGATAGGCTAGGTTTGGGAAGGCACGGACATATAAAAATACATCCGTGGAAACTTCCGCTGAGTTGGGATCGGTGGAAAAATCCGACATGGTAGTATTGCACCTAGCAAGCGGTACTACCGCGTATGGCGTAGATGTAAAAAATTACATCCGCCCCTACTTCCGCTCATGGTACTACCGCACCCAAGGGGCGGTACTACCACGTAGGGCGCGGATGTAGAAAATTACATCCGCCCCTACAACCGCACGAGCGGCGGAGCCTGGCCAAAGGCCATGGTACTACCGCTCCTAAGGAGCGGTACTACCTTGAGTACCTGCGGTACTACCGCGCCTACGGCCGGTACTACCGTAAGGCTCTGCGGTACTACCGGTCGGGTGAGCAGTACTACCGCATGCCCGAGATCAGCAACACTAGGAGTCCTTCATTTTTCAAAGACACGGAAAAACAGAGGATGCTCCAAAGAGCCAAAGGAAAGGTGGTGCAAAGGAAGCAGACGTGTACGTGTTGATTCCACCCAAACCTTTCCAACGCGGACCCCCTCTTAATAGTATGGCTTTCCTATGACTCAAATCCATCGAAAGGAAACATAGAGAAACGTCGTCTTCAATAGTCTATCGAGGGCCACCAACTCGTCTTGTGCCTAGTCATGATATGTCTGAAATTCTCAATGCACATGATTAGTCCGCAAAAGCATTGTCATCAATCACCAAAACAACTAAGGTATAAATATGCCCTTACAATCCCCTTTTTGGTGGATTGATGAGAATACGAGATTTGCATGAAGGGAAATAAAATAGAACAAGGGCAAACCCCACATCTATAAAATATAGACGGGCTCCCCCTAGATGTGTGCAATCTAGAGAAGTGCTTTGGATTGCACGGCACACATGCTAGGATCAACACTCCCCCTCTATTTTATAGACAAGGCATATCTTGCAATGATAAAGCTAACACTAAGCAAGATGAAATGAGAGCATAAAGTAATGGTCACAAGATAGCATAGGCTCAATAAGGTATGCTAGAGTGCATATGTCTTACACCATATGATAAAAGGTCTCACAAGCACAAACTAAACCAAAGCAAACGAGGTTCAACGGAACGAAAGCAAAGTGACAAGACGAAAAACGACACACAACTCGCAAATCCTACACTCTCTCCCCCTTTGGCATCGAGACACCAAAAAGGCAGAGAGGACACCTACGACACAAGTGGTGGCTCCAACTAGAAGGATCACTCGTCACGCTCTTCGTCGGACTCGGCAGCGGGGACGGGCTCCTCCTCAGACTCAGTCCACTGATACCGCTGCTTCACCATCCATTAGGCCTCTAGAGTGTTGTGCTTCTCGGACCCACTTGATATGTTCTCGCCAAACGTCCTCAAGATCCTCTTGTCGCGGCGGCGACTCTTCTTGGAAGCAACATGAGTCCTGTATTGCCCCTTGGCTTGCATGCAGAACAAGGCCTTCATCTTGGCCTTCAGCTTCTTAGCCCATGATGGCTCAGTAGAGGGAGGGGCATACCCAGCAGAGCTGTCCTCATCTGCTTCCTCCTCCTCAATCTCATCCTTATAAACTTCCATTCTAGCAGCCTCTGCCTCAGCACGAGTAGTAGTGTTAGCCCACTAAGGCTTGATGCGGAGCTTGATGGGGTCGTGACGGATCCAGTCAGGGGAAACAAACTCCTCATCGGGATAGAGCTTCTCCCAAGTCTTTGTGATCAAGAGAAACATATAAGGTCCATAGGTGGGTACCTTATGGTTGAACACCGCAAACTGAAGCTTGCACCACATGATGTGTGAGACGTCAAGCGGTTGTGTCTGAGCGTGATGCGCCTCCTCACAAATGAGCATCATATCCATGAGATAAGCATGCACCTTGTCCTTGTCACCAATGCGGGGAAAGAGGGAGTTGTGGAAGATCCGGTGTATGATGTCAAGGAATGGGTTCAGCACCCACGTCTTCTTGTCATTGGGAAGCTTCTTCTCAACATAATACTGCTGGAGCTTGTTCTTGCTAGCGGACTCGATGTTGGCATGAGGGCGAACACCAATAGGAGTGTTGAGCCCCTCATCAGGCACCTGTAGCAAAGCCATGAAGTCCTTTCACTTAGCAGTCATCTATGTCCATTGGTCATCCAGGTCATGGACCATTCCTCATCAGGATGGAAGTGGACCGAGGCAAAGAACTGGGCCATGATCTTAGGGTCAAAGTCCAGGTGAAAAGAGATCATGTCCTCAATGCCAAACTGCTCTATCAGGTCCAAGGCCTCACCAAAATAGTCACGGTGCTTATCCTGCCTCATGTGATTCATGTCAATCCAGTGCACGTCCATGTAGATGTTCTGCTTGGCCTTGATCACATCCAGATAGATCAGATTCTACTCCTTGGTCCAGAACAGATCATTCCCTCTGAAGTTTGCACGAGGATTGACATAGGGGTTGATATTCCTTAGAGTGACAAACTCAGCAAGAGGTATCTCATCCATGCCCTTGAGGGATCCTTGTGCTTGGTGGCGATGGTCTTGGTTCTGCGTTGGGGGGCATTGGAGCCCTCTGGAGCTTCATCTTGGTTGCGCAGGCGCTTGGA
This sequence comes from Triticum aestivum, assembly GCF_018294505.1. Taxonomy (NCBI): domain Eukaryota; kingdom Viridiplantae; phylum Streptophyta; class Magnoliopsida; order Poales; family Poaceae; genus Triticum; species Triticum aestivum. Next base: position 111,318,166 of record NC_057800.1, read on the forward strand.
GCCCGTGTCGCGAACGGGGTTCGAGCGACGGACATTGAAACCGGATCCACCACCTATGACACACAACAGAAGAACACACAAGAGAAACGAGAAGGATCAATGCAAAGACCACAGCAAAACAGGTGAAACAAGTAGAACTAGCATTGGGAGATTGCCACTTGGGAGATCGGACAACAACGGTAGTACCGCATGGATGCGCGGTACTAAAATTTTAGTGCTGCTTCTAGTCACGGTAGTACCGCGCCAGGATGGCACGGTAGTACCGCGCCTCGAAGCAGAAGTAAAATTTTAGTGCCGCGCTTCGCGCGGTAGTACCGCTCCTGAGGAGCGGTAGTACCGTACGAGCGGTAGTACCACATGAGTGGTGCGGTAGTACCGCATGGGGTCAAATCCGAACCACAAACGGATCTGAGCACAACCGTGACAGCGGAGCGGTACTACGGTTGATCAAATCTACCACGGGGCAACATACCAAGTACCATCTCTACGCATTACTACTCTCCTACATCCTACTCTTGCAAAGATTTGGCCTAAAATCTCAAGAACAACATGCATCTTCCCAAAAACCTAGAAATGAAAGAACGAAACAAAGAGGGAGGGATTTGGGGAGAAACCTTGTTCCCTGGCAAGAGGAAGTGGTGGGGAACGATCCCACCGGACGGAATGCGAGGAGAGCAGCTGGAGACGGAGATCCGGCGAGGTTCTCCGGCGCCGTTCTTGGGCAGGTGAGAGAGAGACGGCATGGGAAAAAGAGTTGAATGGGTATGGGGGAGTTGGAACTCCCCCTGCCGGCTCTTAACCCCCACACGCTCGCGACTGCACGGTAGTACCGCGTGTCATCGCGGTAGTACCGCCCAGGCGGAAGTACCGCACAATGGGCGGTAGTACTGCTCCCCCAGGCGGCAATAAAAAATTTCTGCCGTGCTGGGTGTGGTAGTACCGTGCGCAGCTCTTGCGGTAGTACCGTGGTGAGCCATGGTAGTACCATAGACCCAAGAAAATGCATGTTTCGAAAACAGAGAAGAAAAAGGGGCCTTTGCAAAGAAACTTCAAGCGAACGGACACACTAAAGAGCTAACCCACAACATAACAAGGACTAAACATGCAACACAACCTCTCCGGAGAGGGAGGGATGATGTAGCACATCAACAGTAGGTATTTCTCTTAGCTATGAAACCAAGGTATCGAACCAGTAGGAGAACCAAGCAACACAACATAAACAACACCTGCACACAAACAACAACACCTCGCAACCCGACGAGTTAAAGGGGTTGTCAATCCCTTCTAGGGTACGACGCCTCAAGATAGGCAAACGGGTGTGAGGTAAATTGTAGTAGATTGATAGATCGAACGCTAAATAAAATAAATAAAGATAAAATGCAGCAAGGTATTTTTGTATTTTTTGGTTTAATAGATCTGAATAAAAATGCAAAGGAAAAGTAGATCGCAAGGAAAATATATGAGAAAGAAGACCCGGGGGCCGTAGGTTTCAGTAGTGGCTTCTCTCGAGAAAAATAACAAACGGTGGGTAAACAAATTACTGTTGGGAAATTGATAGAACTTCAAATAATCATGACGATATCCAGGCAATGATCATTACATAGGCATCACGTCCAAGATTAGTAGACCGACTCCTGCATGTATGTACTACTATTACTCCACACATCGACCGCTATCCAGTATGCATCTAGTGTATTAAGTTCATGGAAAACGGAGTAATGCAATAAGAACGATGACATGATGTAGACAAGATCCGTCTATCTATGTGGCGGTAGATATAGATCTTGTCTTTTTATCCTTAGTAGCAATGATACATACGTGTCGTTTCCCTTTTGTCACCGGGATCAAGCACCGTAAGATCGAACCCACTACCGGGCACCTCTTCCCGTTGCAAGATAAATAGATCAAGTTGGCCAAACAAAACCCAAATATCGGAGAAGAAATACAAGGCTATAAGAGATCATGCATATTAGAGATCAAAGAAACTCAAATAACTTTCATGGATATAAAAAGATATAATTGGTCATAAACTCAAAGTTCATCAGATCCCAACAAACACACCGCAAAAGAGTTACATCATATGGATCTCAAGAGACCATTGTATTGAGAATTCAGTGAGAGATAGAAAGCCATCTAGCTACTAACTACGGACCCAAAGGTCTACAAAGAACTACTCACGCATCATCGGAGAGGCACCAATGGAGGTGGTGAACCCCTCCGTGATGGTGTCTAGATTGGATCTGGTGGTTCTAGACTCTGCGACGGCTGGATGAATATTTCGTCGACTCCCCTAGGGTTTCTGGAACATTTGGGTATTTATAGAGCAAAGAGGCAGTCCAGGGGGTACCCGAGGTGGGCACAACCCACCAGGGCATGCCAGGGCCTCCTGGCGCGCCCTGGTGGGTTGTCCCCTCCTCGGGACTCCCCCAGGTGCAACCAGGGCCAATCTGGTTCCTTTTGGCCTAGAAAAGATCATCGTGAAGTTTCGTGGCATTTGGACTCCGTTTGATATTGATTTCCTGCGATGTAAAAAACATGGAAAAAACAACAACTGGCACTTGGCACTATGTCAATAGGTTAGTACCAAAAAATGATATAAAATGACTATAAAATGATTATAAAACATCCAAGATTGATAATAAAACAGCATAGAACAATCAAAAATTATAGATACGTTGGAGACGTATCAGCATCCCCAATCTTAACTCCTACTCGTCCTCCAGTAGGTAAGTGATAAAAACAGAATTTTTGATGTGGAGTGGTGTTCATCATGTCATATCATATTCATTTCTTTATAGCATGGACATTTGGACTTTTATGTGATTTGAAGCAATAGTCTAGTTTTGACATAGTAATTTAGATATTCAAGCATATCAACAAGCAACCATGTCTTTCAAAATATCAATGCTAAAACAAGTTATCCCTAGCCCATCATGCTCAAACATTGATCCATTCATGAAACACACTCGAATATTAACTACACCCAATACTTGAGCACGATCATATTGCCTCCTAGTTGGCGCTTTTTATGAGAGAAGATAGAGACTCAAATTTCAAAATAAAAATTGCATAAAGTAAAAGAAAGGCCCTTTGTAGAGGGAAGTAGGGATTTGTAGAGGTGCCACGGCTCAAAGCTAAAAACTTAGAGATAAAAACATTTTGGGAGGTGTATCCATCCCACTAACGAAAAAGACTTAGAGTTCCCAACACTTTCCATGCTAGATATGCCATAGGCGGTTCCCAAACAAAAAATAAAGTTTATTCCTTTTTCCACCATTGTTTCACTTTCCATGGCTAACCGTATCCATGGGTGCCCTCCATACCAACACTTTCCAAGGAATTTATTATTTGAGAACATAAAGCAAATTCAATTTTTTTTGCATTTTGGGACTGGGCATCCCTAAGACATTTGCCTTACGCTCATGCAATGAAAAGTGAATAAACACTCATCTTGAGAATAACACATCTAGCATGGAAAATATTAGCCACCCGTTACCGTTCTGCGAGGGAAACAAACACACAAAAGAGAAGTTTATTTTGAAAATTAGAGATAACACATGCAAATTTTCTTAGAACGGCAAAAGAATACCGCATATAGGTAGATATAGTAGACTCATGTGGCAAAACTGGTTTAAAGGATTTTGGATGCACAAGTAGAGGTCATACTTAGTGCAAAAATGAAGGCTAGCAAAAGATTAGGAAGCGACCAACCAAGAAATGAATAATCTCATAAGCAAGCATTAAGCATAATTAACACTGAATAATGCACCACAAGTAGTATATAATTTTCACTGCATGATTATTGACTTTCGTGCATGCATAGGGAATCACAAACCTTAACACCAATATTCTTACTAGAGCACAATTACTCATCAACATAACTCACATATCACATCATCATATCTCAAAAGTATTACTAAGAATCAAGTTTATTTTTTCCAATGATCTTCATGACATTTTCTTTTACTTATCACTTTGGAACTAATTTTTATGTTTTGCTTTTCATAAGCTCAAACAAATATAAGTGAAGATCATGAGCATGACAAATTTTCTTTCTCTCAAAATAATTTAAGTGAAGCAAGAGAGAATTTCTTCAAAATTTTACTAACTCTGAAATAAATCTAAGTGAAGCAAGAGAGCATTTCTTCAAAAATAACAAAGCACACTATGCTAAAAAAGGTATAAGTGAAGCACTAGAGCAAGTCCTAGCTCATAAAAGATTTAAGTGAACCAAAGAGAGCAATTCTAACAAGTCAAGATATAATTTTAGCTCTCTCAAATAGGTGTGTCCAGCAAGGATTGATGACTTAAAACACAAAATAAAACAAGCAAATACACATATCATACAAGACGCTCCAAGCAAAACACATATCGTGTGACAAACAAAAATATAGCCTCGAGTAAAATACCGATAGTTGTTGGAAGAAAGCGGGGATGCCACTCGGGGGCATCCCCAAGCATAGTTGGTTGCTCATTTTTGGATAATAGCTTGGGATTCCGGGGCATCCCCAAGCTTAGGCTCTTACATCCTTCCTTCATCCATCATAAGATAACCCAAAACTTGAAAACTTCAATCACACAAAACTCAACAAAACCTTCGTGAGATCCGTTAGTCTATGAAAAATAAACCACTACTATAAGTGCTGTATCAAACCAATTATTATTTTGTTTTTGTATTATATCTACTGTATTCCAACTTTTCTATGGAAAAACTCATCAAAGAAAACCATAGAGCCATCAAAATAAGCACACAACATAAAGAAAACAGAATCTGCCAAAATAGAACAGTCTGTAGAAATCTGATTTGTTTGAATACTTCTGAAACTCGAAAAATTCTGAAAAACTAGGACAACCTAGATAATTTTCATATTGATCTTGTGCAAAAATAATTAGTATTTTATCACTTTCTGGTGAATTTTGACAATTATTTTCGTGAGAACAAAGTTTCTGTCTCTTTCAGCAAGATCAAACAACTATCTCCCAAGAAGATCCTATTGGTTCTACTTGGCACAAACACTAACTAAAACACAAAAACACAATCATAACATTAGCATTATTGTGATAACACTCAAGAATAGAAAGCAAAAATAAATTTTATTCATTGGGTTGCCTCCCAACAAGCGCTATAGTTTTACGCCCTTAGCTAGGCATAAAGCAAGGATCTAAGTTTTGTCATCTTTGGTTCGAGATCCATGAGATGCCCTCATGATTGATTAATAAGGTGGCTTAATTCTTGTTCGAGGAAAGTGTTCCATACCCTTCCTCAAAGGAAACTGGAACTTAATATTGCCTTCTTTCATATCAATCACGCCACCGATAGTGTGTAAAAACAATCTACCAAGAATAATTGGACAAGACAGATTGCAATCAATATCAAGATAAAATCTATGGGCACATAATTCATCTTTGCAAGAATAAAAACATCATTAATTCTTCCCATAGGCTTTTTAATAGTAGAATCCGCCAAGTGCAAATTCAAGGAACATTCTTCAAGTTGGTAAGACCAAGCACATCACATAAAGATTTCGGAATTGTAGAAACACTAGCACCCAAGTCACACAAATCAAAACACTCATCATTTTTAATATTGACTTTGATAGTAGGTTCCCACTCATCATGCAATTTTCTAGGAATTGAAACTTCCAATTCCAATTTTTCTTCAAGAGCTTTCATCACAACATTGACAATATGTTTAGTAAAAGCTTTATTTTGTTCATAAGCATGGGGTGAATTTATCATGTATTGCAACAAAGAAATACAATCAATCAAAGAGCAAATATCGTAATTGAAGTCTTTGGAATCCAAAAGAGTGGGCACATCACTAGTTAAAGCTTTGACCTCTCCAAACCCACTTTTATCAATTTTCTCAACAAGATTTTCACCCTCCAAAATATTGGGATGCCTTCTACCTAAAGTTGACTCTTCTCCAGTCCCTTTTTCAGCATTCTTAACTTTACTAAACAAGGAATCAATAGAAGAAACACCAATCATTTTACGATCTTCATCATCTTTGCAAGAATAATCACTATAAAGAGCTTTTTCTAAAATTCTCTTTTAGCTCTAAGCATAGCAGTTCTTTTCTTACTTTCATCCATAGAAATATAAAGAGCTTTAATTGATTCATCTACTTTAGGCACAAAAATTTTCATCTTGAGATTTTCCACATCATGAGCAATTCTATCAACACTTCTAGACAAATCATCAATTTTATTCAACTTTTCTTCTATGGAAGTGTTGAAAACTTTTTGTGTGTTGATAAATTCTTTAATATTATTCTAAAGATCAGAAGTGTTCCTATTATTATTGTAAGATTGATTTCCATAGGAATTACCATAATTATTAGAGGAATTACTAGGAAAAAGCCTAGGATTAAAATTACCTCTATAAGCATTGTTGTTGAAATTATTTCTAGAGACAAAATTCACATCAATGGCATCACTATTTTGCTCAATCAAAGTAGATAAAGGCATATCTTTGAAATCAATAGGAGCACTTTTACTAGCAACCAATTTCATAAGAGCATCAACTTTATCACTCAAAGAAGAGATTTCTTCAACCGAATTAACTTTTTTACTAGTAGGAGCTCTTTTGGTATGCCATTGTGAGTAGTTTGCCATGATATTCTCAAGCAATTTGGTGGCTTCACCCAAAGTAAGTTCCATAAAAGTACCACCCGCAGCGGAATCTAAAAGATTACGAGAAACAAAATTCAATCCCGCATAAAAATTTTGTATGATCATCCAAAGATTTAACCCATGAGTTGGGAAATTCCTTAGCATCATTTTCATCCTTTCCCAAGATTGTGCAACATGCTCATGTTCAAGTTTCTTGAAATTCATGATCTGGGTTCTAAGGGAAATAGTTTTTGCGGGAGGAAAATACTTAGTGATAAAAGCATCTTTTGCACTTGTTCCAAGAATCAATACTATTACAATGCAAAGAAGAGAACCAAATTTTTGCAGAATCACACAAAGATAAAGGAAATAATTTCATCTTGACCACATCATTGTCCACATCTTTTTTCTTTTGAATATCGCATAATTCCACGAAGATATTAAGATGGGACGCGACATCCTCATTTGGAGTACCAGAAAATTGGTCTTTCATTACAAGATTCAGCAAAGCGGTATTAATATCACAAGTCTCCGCACTAGTGGAAGGAGGAGAAAGCAGAGTTCCAATAATCATTGTTGGTATTTGATAAATCGCATAATTTGGTGTTCTGTTGAGTCATGATGACCACAGAACAAGATTGCACTCAAAAAACAGATCTGCCAAGAAAATGGCGAACGAAAAAAGAGAGGCGAATAAAATGACAAATTTTTGTGAAGTGGGGGAGAGGAAAACGAGAGGAAAATGGCCAATAATGTAAATTGCAAGGAGATCAGATTTCTGATTAGGAAGCTAGTTATGATGAAGATTCTCCCCAGCAACAGCGCCAGAAATTCTCCTTGATGGCAGCTGAAACTACGTCGGTATTTCCCCGGAGAGGGAGGGATGATGTAGCACAGCGATGGTAGGTATTTCCCTCAGTTATGAAACCAAGGTATCGAACCAGTAGGAGAACCAAGCAACACAACATAAACAACACCTGCACACAAACAACAACACCTCGCACCCCAACGAATTAAAGGGGTTGTCAATCCCTTCCGGAGTACGGTGCCTCAAGATAGGCAAACGGACGTGAGGTAAATTGTAGTAGATTGATAGTTCAAACGCCAAATAAAATAAATAAAGATAAAACACAGCAAGGTATTTTGGTATTTTTTGGTTTAATAGTTCTGAATAAAAATGCAAAGGAAAAGTAGACCACAAGGCAAATATATGAGAAAGAAGACCCAGGGGCCGTAGGTTTCACTAGTTGCTTCTCTCGAGAAAAATAGCAAATGGTGGGTAAACAAATTACTGTTGGGCAATTGATAGAACTTCAAATAATCACGACGATATCCAGGCAATGATCATTACATAGGCATCACGTCCAAGATTAGTAGACCGACTCCTTCCTGCATCTACTACTATTACTCCACACATCGACCGCTATCCAGCATGCATCTAGTGTATTAAGTTCATGGAAAAACAGGGTAATGCAACAAGAACGATGACATGATGTAGACAAGATCCGTCTATCTATATGGCGGTAGATATATATCTCATCCTTTTATCCTTAGTAGCAATGATACATATGTGTCGTTTCCCTTTCTGTCACTGGGATCGAGCACCGTAAGATCGAACCCACTACCGGGCACCTCTTCCCATTGCAAGATAAATAGATCAAGTTGGCCAAAAAAACCAAATATCTGAGAAGAAATACGAGGCTATAAGAGATCATGCATATAAGAGATCAAAGAAACTCAAATAACTTTCATGGATATAAAAAGATATAACTAATCATAAACTCGAAGTTCATTAGATCCCAACAAAGACACCGCAAAAGAGTTACATCATATAGATCTCCAAGAGAGAATTCAATGAGAGAGAGAAAGCCATCTAACTACTAACTACGGACCCGCAGGTCTACAAAGAAGTACTCACGCATCATCGGAGAGGCACCAATGGAGGTGGTGAACCCCTCCGTGATGGTGTCTAGATTGGATGTGGTGGTTCTGGACTCTGCGGCGGCTGGATGAATATTTCGTCGACTCCCCTAGGGTTTCTGGAATATTTGAGTATTTATAGAGCAAAGAGGCGGTCGGGGGGTGGTACCCAAGGTGGGCACAACCCACCAAGGCGCGTCGGGGCCTCCTGACGTGCCCTGGTGGGTTGTCCCCTCCTCGGGACCCCCCCCCAGGTGCAACCAGGGCCCATCTGCTTCCTTTTGGCCCATAAAAAATCATCATGAAGTTTCGTGGCATTTGGACTCCGTTTGATATTGATTTCCTGCGATGTAAAAAACATGGAAAAACAGCAACTGGCACTTGGCACTATGTCAATAGGTTAGTACCAAAAAATGATATAAAATGATTATAAAACAGCAAGGAACAATAAAAAATTATAGATACGTTGGAGACGTATCACCATACTTACAGATAAATGGTCGAGGAAGGTGTTGAACTGGGTTTTGTCTTTGTCATTCCTGTACTAAATCCATGTTGGGAGGATACGTACATGACACCTAACGGCAACCACTACCTCTGATACTAACTTGGCTGAGTCTGTAGCATCACTTGGCGTTTTTAAACCCGACTCAAGACGGATCTCCATTCTTCCTCCTCTAGATTTAGTTAACCTATCGAGCATTATCCCCGATGTTTGTTTCCTCTTGCGCCTAGGTGCTAGTACAACAACGAACATATGAAGTGTTAGTGTACATCAAACTGTGAGACTGCATATAAAGAAGCATGCAACTGTAACTTGACTGCAGTAACTACCTTGTTGCTGTTGAATCTCACAAAGTTCATCTAATCTTGCCAACTCGTCTTATGTCAAGAGTGCTTTGGAAGTAGTGTTAGGTGGCAAGGGAGCTTGGGAACGTGCTGCTAGCAGAGTTGACCAACGAGTAACTCGTGCAGCTGGTGGTACTGTGGAAGGTGTTGCAACAACTAGGGTTGTCTCTGCTTGTTTGGTGGCAGCTATTGGTTTCTGTTTGGCTTGTTCTGCAGCTCGCGTAGCACAGGATACCCTGTTGGACTTTGACCTTCTATTGCACCATCAGTACCAGCAGAATATGCAGGATTCTTCTGCTTCCTTTTCCTGTCATCCCGTGTTCCTTCCTCTTTCTCTGTGCCATGTTAAGTCAAGCCGACAAGAAAAACAAATAACAATTTAGTTCTTCAGAACAAATTGATGTGTGATACAGACAAACTAAACTTTGATGTTAGACAACCACATGATAGGAGGATGTAATATGTACTAAAAACATGACGACATGAGATGACCAAAACTATGATGTGTAAACTAAGCAGAAGACATTTCACTAAATTAGAAGCAATGCAATGGAAGGTAGACACCATATGAAAGATGCTACAAATATCGCTCTGCCAAGTTAACAGTGTCTCATCATAAATGGCATTTAAACAAATGTGAAGCAGCACAAGAAATAAATCATATGCAAGATGCAAACAACATCACGCTACCAAGTTAAAGGTCTCTCGTCATTAGTGCCATTGCATATTCACAACATTGCATATTCACAACTTATGATGTGTAAACTAATGAGAAGGCATTTCAACAAATTAGAAGCAGTGAAAGCTAGACACCATATGAAAGATGCAACGAATATCACTCTACCAAGTTAAAACTATCTCGTCATAAGTGCCATTTCAACAAATTAGAAGTAGTACAAGCTAGAAAAGAATGCGTGATGTAACCTATATCACACTCCCAAGTCAAACGCGCCTTACGATAAGTGATTGTTGTAGGTTACACAACAGTAGTACTTTGATGTAAGAACATGGTGTGATAGACAGATATTGTATGTTCTAGGAACAGGAACACATGTCTTATTCACAAGTATAATGTGTAAAGTAAGCAGATGGAATTCAACAAAATTAGAAGCAATACAAGCTAGACATCATACATAACATGCAACCACATATAACAGTGCCAAGTTAGAGGGAGCGCCTATGATGGTGCACTAGGGGAGACATGCTCATCATCAACACAGCTACGTTGAGTGTCTATGCATGTGTTGTCATGCAAATCTTCTTGGGGGTGGCGGAGTAGAATCTGTAGAGGCCCTACGTTTGGAAGGAGCACCTATATCTGCTGCCTTGCTACTTTCCTTCCGCTTTATTGATTTTGAATTGTCAAGTAAAACCGACAAGCAAAAGCAGTAAAATTCACTCTTTATAACTCATTTGTGCATGGTACTGACAATCACTACTTTGATGTAAGGCAAACACATGATACCAGGATGGAATATGTACGAAAAACAGGACGACATGTCATATTCACAACTATTTGTGTAAACTAAGCAGAAGCCATTTCAACAAATAAGAAGCAATGCAAGCTAGACACCACATGAAAGATGCAACCAATATGACTCTTCCATGTTAAAAATGTCCCATCATAAATGGCCTTTCAACAAATTAGATGCAGCGCATGCTATAAATCATATGAAAGATGCAACTAATATTACACCGCATGTACTAAAGGTGTCTCGTCATATTGATTCATGCAGGATAGAAAAAAACAATACTTTTATGTAAGGACATGCTTAATAGACACATGTACTATGTACTAAAAATAGGAAGGCATGTCACATTAATAGGTATAATGTATAAACTAAGCAGAATAGCACATGCAATTTAACCAGATTGGAAGAATTACAGTCTAGACACCATATGCAACATGCAACCACATATCACGCTGCCAAGTTACAGAAATCACCTGTGATGCTGGTGTAGGGGAAATGCGGTCATCATATACAAAGCTACATCCACTATCTTCATATAGCCTTGCTGTTTCTTGAGAATCATGTGGGGAGGCTGATACTGCATTCTTCAAAAGAGGATCTTTTCTCAAAGTAACAGACTGGGGTGACTGTCTCATCATAAGTGATTGATGAGGGATAGACAAGAACATTAGTTTGATGTAAGAACATGGTTAATAGACAAATGTACCAGTATGTACCAAAAACAGGAAGGCATGTCATATTCAAAGGTATAATGTGTAAGCTAATGTAACGCCCATGATGCGGCTATATCTCCCACATGTCGAAGCACGACTTAGAGGCATAACCGCATTGTAAGCAATGTCGCAAGTGGGGTAATCTTCACACAACCCATGTACTGAATAAAGGGAAAGAGATACATAGTTGGCTTACAATCGCCACGTCACACAATGCATAAATAACATTACATTCATCCAGATACAATCAAGGTCCGACTATGGAACCAAAATAAAGAACAACCCCAAATGCAACAAAGTCCCCGATCGCCCCAACTGGGCACCACTACTGATTGTCTGGAAAAGAAACGTAGTATCCTCCCGAGTCCTCATCGAACTCCCACTTGAGCTTAGTCGAATCTCCTGGAGCGATATCATCGGTCCCTGCATCTAGTTTTGGAAGTAATCCGTGAGTCACGGGGACTCAACAATCTCACACCCTCATGATCAAGACTATTTAAGCTTATAGGAAGGTTAAAAGGTATGAGGTGGATCTGCAGCAGGCACTAGCTTATATGGTGGCTAACATGCGCAAATGAGAGTGAGAAGAGAAGGCAAAGGCACGATCGATAAACTATGATCAAGAAGTGATCCTAGAACAACCTACGTCCAGGCATAACAAGAGAGCGTGTTCTCTTCCCAGACTCCGCCGAAAAGAGACCATCACGGCCACACACTCTGTAGATCCATTTTAATTAAGTTAAGTTTCAGGTTTTCTACAACCGGACATTAACAAATTCCCATCTGCCCATAACCGCGGGCACGGCTTTCGAAAGTTCAAATCCCTGCAGGGGTGTCCCAACTTAGCCCATCACAAGCTCTCACGGTCAACGAAGGATATTCCTTCTCCCAAGACAATCCGATCAGACTTGGAATCCCGGTTACAAGACATCTCGACAAAGGTAAAACTAAACCAGCAAAGCCACCCGAATGTGCCGACAAATCCCGATAGGAGCTGCACATATCTCGTTCTCAGGGCACACCGGATTGTCCAAACTTCCTGTAGGCCAGCCCAGAGTTCCCCCTGGTGGCCACCGGTGGCTGACAAGTGGGACCAACACTCAGAGGAGCACTGGCCCGGGGGTTTAAAATAAAGATGACCCTTGAGTCCGCGGAACCCAAGGGAAAAAGGCTAGGTGGCGAATGGTAAAACCAAGGTTGGGCCATGCTGGAGGAGTTTTATTCAAGGCGAACTGTCAAGGGGTTCCCATTATAACCCAACCGTGTAAGGAACGCAAAATCAAGGAACATAACACCGGTATGGCAGAAACTAGGGCGGCAAGAGTGGAACAAAACACCAGGCATAAGGCCGAGCCTTCCACCCTTTACCAAGTATATAGATGCATTAAGATAGACAAGATATAATAATGATATCCCAACAACAAACATGTTCCAACAAGGAACAAACTCCAATCTTCACCTGCAACTAGCAACGCTATAAGAGGGGCTGAGCAAAGCGGTAACATAGCCAAACAACGGTTTGCTAGGACAAGGTGGGTTAGAGGTTTGACATGGCAATATGGGAGGCATGATAAGCAAGTGGTAGGTATCATAGCATAGGCATAGCAAAAGAGCGGGCATCTAGCAAGCAAAGATAGAAGTGATTTCGAGGGTATGGTCATCTTTCCTGCAAAGTTCTCCGAGTTGACGTTAGCTTGATCCTTGTAAGCATACTCAACTGGTTCCACGATCATGTACTCGTCTCCCGGCTCTACCCAAGCAAGAACACAAGCAAAGGGAGACACAATGAACCACGTGCAATGCACAAACAACATGATGCAAAACATGGCATGATATGCGGGACGTGATATGCAATGCATATGCATGTTTTGGAAGGGAAAGATTGAACCTGGATTTAACTTGGAAAACCAAGAGTGCCGCTGGAAAGAGGAGTTGATTCGGTCGAAATCGATATAAAGATCATCGGAATCGGATGCACGGTTTGCAAATGGCAAGCAAAACAAATATGGCACCGATCTGCGATTAACAGCACGAGGCCATCTAAATGCATCAAGAACAACAAGTTACTGTACTCTAACATAGCAACAAAACACATGGCAGTGATCCACTCAAGATGCTTGACAAAAGATGAACACTGAGCTACGGCTTATTCACTCAATAGCAGGTTCAAACAAGCATGGCAAAAGTGCAAAAGATATCAGGTTGCAGACTTAGTGAAAATAACATGTCAGGAATTTAACATCAGGAAGCAATGTTTAGAGCAAGATAACAACATGCTACATGAACATATCATGGAAAAGCAAGGCATGGCATGAAGCTACTCAAAGCATACAACAAAAGTCCCTTACTGACCATAAGCCAAAAGGGATCAGAAAATACAATGGCAACCATGTGAACATAGCAACTTTCGATAAAGAATTCAGACTTAGCAGAAAACTGGAACATGGCAAAATAGATCCACGTAGGCATGTTTACGAGCTCGATGCACTCACCACAAGGCATTGCATGACAAACTAAGCATACACCCAGCAAGTAGACATGGCATAGAAGCTAAACATGGCAAGAACAACCTCATAGCATGCATGGACAAACTATAACAACCTCAGCAAAAATGCTTAACACGTAAACATTCTGCCAGGAACATTTTATAGCAAAAGTAGAGCTCGATTGACTCAAGCTAGGTTGCTCCATAATTGCAAACAAAGACATGGATGGATAGAGCACAACAATATCTACAAAACATCCTTGCTGATCATGCTCAAAAGAGGCATGGATCACTCTGTAGCAACATGAATACATGGCATAAAAATATAATCAGGAAAATGACTTAGAAGATTTCTAAGTCCGTGAAATCAACAACATTACGAGAGCTACTTTGCATGCTTGTGCTAGTCACCACAGAGATCACAAAAATACATGGCATACACCCTTGTAAAGATGGCATGGCATACTTCAAAACACATGTAGGGCTCAAGTTCATAGGAGGCACACATTAATCATGGCAAAAATGACAAATGTCCAATTGCTGATAAGAATCTGAAACTAACATTGCATAGCACTCTTGCAACAACATTTAGAGCATCAAGATGAACTCAAATGAACATGGTCCAATGGAATGAAATGAAGTACTCGTCGAGACGAACAATTTGATATGCTACACACCCAAAACGGAGCCACGGGTGCAGAGTTATGATGCGATGAAAAACGCGAAAAAATATCTGGGACTTGGCAGAAAAACGACCTTCTCAGATCTAGGGTTTGTCGACGGCGCGCGAATCGAGGACTCCGACGAGAAGATCTTGCTCCGGCGAGGTGGTTAGGCGCGGGGGAGACCCGAGGAGGCCGGATCCGATCGGATCCGGGGCCGGGATGGCGCGGCGGCGAGGAAGGGCCCCGGGCGCGGCGACCTCGGACCAGGAGCAGCGACCCTGCGGTGGAGATGGCGAGCTCCGGCGTGCTGGTGGCTGCCG
>NC_057800.1:111333453-111376596 GCF_018294505.1 Triticum aestivum
GCGGCGGCCGGTGACGAAGCGGGCGGCGGCGCGAGGCGAAGTGCGGCGGAGCGGGCGATGGTGGGTGCACGGGCCGGGAGGGCCCGGCCTGGGCTTCAGTGGGCCAGCGGGGATGTGGGCGCGCGGTGCCACGTGGCGCCCAGCGGTTGGCACGGTGGCGGCGGCGGACGCGTCCGGCCGGAACGGACGTGTCCGGCACGGAGAGGGAGCGGGGCTAGGGTTTTGGGATCCGGAATTTTCGGGGGAGTGGCCTTTTTATAGGTAGGAGGAGCTAGGAGGCTCCAAATTGAGCACGGTTTGCGGCCACGCGATCATGATCGAACGATCTAGATGATGGAGGGGGTTTAGGTGGGTTTTGGGCCACTTTGGAGAGGTGTTGGGCTGCAACACACACGAGGCCTTCTCGGCTCCTCGGTTAACCGTTGGAGTATCAAACGAAGTCCAAATGGCACGAAACTTGACAGGCGGTCTACCGGTAGTAAACCAAGGCCGCTTGGCAAGTCTCAGTCCAATCCAAGAACGTTTAACACCCGCACATGAAAAGAGGTAAAAGGGGACACTGGAGGACATAGGAGCGCCGGAATGCAAAACAGACAACGGGGAAAAATGCTCGGATGCATGAGACGAACACGTATGCGAATGCGATGCACATGATGACATGATATGAGATGCATGACAAAGACAAAAGCACACGAAGACAAAAACCCGACAACGAGGAAATATCACAACTTAGTGCCGGAAATGGCAAGAGTTAGAATACAAATATGGCAGGTTACATACGGGGTGTTACAGCTAAGCAGATGCAATTTAACCAAATTGGAAGCAATACAAGCTAGACATCCGGCTGGGGTGGTGAGCATGATCGTCAAGGACTTGAGAGCCTGGAGGAGGCGGTCTGCTTTGCCACAATCATGGCTTTTTAGTTGGCTTCCAGGTGATGCATGTATGTTCTGGGCTTGTCACTGGCTCGACCAGTGCCCTGACTAGTTATTTGTCTTCTGGTGCTCCCAGGATGGTGGTTCATGTAAAAAATATCTTTCCTTATCTTAATAAAGACTGACTTCGGCCTTTCGAATACAAGCTAGACACCATATGCAACATGCAACCACATATGACACCGCGAAGTTAAAGCAAGCACCTGGGATGGTGGTTCATCGCGAGCGAGGTCATCAACTCTAGAGCTACGTTTACCGTCTCCATCTGCCGACACTGCACCCTTTATAAGGCTGAAACGTGTCTGGCCTAGCCGCGTACCATGCTATAGAGACTTCTCTCTTTTCTTTTCTGCTTCGGCACCAGGGTCTGAAATACCCTTGCGTAAAAACACAATAGTGAGAGTATGGGTGAAGTGTGTGCAAAACTAGTGCGTTGTAAAAGTAGCAGATAGCAGGTGGCTAAAAAAATGACAGGAGACATATGATAGCTCTACAACATTGCATGTCAAAAAAAATTAGATTCTACTCCGTATGATTTTGTAATATATGAGCACATCGATGGCTGGGAAATGCAGGTACTCCTCCATCACACCACCACATCTGGTCCTATCAAAATAATAGTCGACTAAAAATAAATAGGTTAGCCGATTTTTTATGAAACGTCCGATCTATAAGGAATGGGCAGATGGCCTTCGTCTACCTCCGGCCAGTCACTGTTGACGATATTTCTTGAACCGTCAGCAACCACCAGCATAGATCCCTGCCTCCGCCGCCTCGCCCTCCCCTCGACCTCACACCACCGCCGTGCTTGGCAGCGCCCGTAGGCCATCCCTTTAATACTGGCCGACCTCCAGATCAGGCGCCAGCAGCTCTAGGCCCCACACGCCCCTAAGATAAACACCGAGGCACTGCTTCCCCGGTGTAATAGGTGGACTAGAGCCTGTTACACCGTGGAATGCTTCCGTTAATTGGGAATCAACTGACCAGGAATTGAAATCCAGGGGGCGACAAACCTCTAGCTAAGGTGAAATAGTATATGAGGAGAAACCTTGTGCATCGTGAGTTACTAGGAATACCTAGTATCAAGAAGAAGCGATCAACTAGTGTCTTCTGTGGGATGAATACTGTGCAAGTAGACATGTAAGATTTGCATGAATAAGGGAAGAGGAGTACCATTTCTGGTTGCCAATGTTGTTTCCTTCATATGTCATGACGATGTTCTTCTTTTTGCCGGTGGAACCGATGTTTTGGAGGAGGGTGCAACCTTGGATGAACCCATGGCCAAATTGTTGACTGTGTTGCCGTGGCCGTATGTCGACGGAGGGGAAGCAAATCCGAGGTTGCGAAGGACGATGTAGAAGGAACAACTCTGGTGCGATGGACGGTGGCGAAGTTGGAGCGGCAGCGGTGAGGCGCAGGACGGCATGGTTGAACTGGCTCGGGTACGGACAGCTCGGCTTCGGCTTCAACTACTAGACATGGAGGGCGTTGCGGTTGAGGTTGCGGTGGACGATGACGTTGGAGTATCGGCTCCAGCGTGATGGAGGAGGGTGGCGGTTGATGGGTGGGATGGTGTGGCGGACGGAGGACGCCGGGGTTTCGCGGCTGGTGGAGAGGTAGTTTTGGCGCCCACGGAGTATGAATGGGGAATCAGATGGGGGGGAGCTAAGGGACACTACAAAAAAAAGACACATCCGTGACATTTTGGGCCGAACGAAATTTCTTTGTGTCATACTTATGACACTTCTATGACGATAATTGTGACAAAACCCGGTATCATCATAGATGTGGTGGGCTCCTACTTCTATGACAAAAAATCATGACAGAAAATGGGCTTTTCGTCCTGGGCGGGCTGGAGACCCAGCTGCATGACATTCTTTGGGCCGTCCATGACGAAAAAAACCGTGGTAGAAGTGAGGGCGAGGAAAATATCGGGGAGTTCCCAGTTACATTGGGTGGTCGGGGCCGATGGATGCGCATTTCTCTCGTACGTACGCGCGTGTGTGCGAGGCGTTGGGCTCTAATTGAACCCGAGCGATTGCACTACAGGCTACGCGTTACTGAACCCGAGCGATCGATCCATCCCTTGCTGTTAACTGAACCCGAGTGATTCCTTCGCTACTGCTGCTAACTGAAGCCAATCGATGCTGCCTTCGGATGAACAATGAGTGTTGTTGGGGGGTTTGGATGAACAGTTCCTGGTGGGGGTTGGATGAACAGGAACCCGGGATAGTAGAGGCTGTTGCTGCTGGATGAACAGTACCCTGATCGATCGAGCCGGTGGATGAACAGGATCCCATGGAGGGCTGGATGAACAGGACCCCATGGAGGGCTAGATGAACAGGACTCCGTGGAGGGCTGGTTGAACAGTAGCCGGTGGAGGGCTGGTTGAACAATAGCCGGTGGAGGAGCGCGCGGTGGAGGCTAGATGAACAGGAGCCCATGGATGAACAGTCGCAGGTGGAGGCTAGAGGAGGTCGATGGTGGATGAACAGTAGCCCGTGGAGGCTGGAGGAGGTTGACCGTGGAGATGAACAGTATCCCGTGGAGTCCCAATTTGCGGTATGTCACACCCCTCCTGATGAACAGGACCCCCGTTTCGACCGTAGCGCTCCAACACAAGTACGTTTCCTCCGTTTTGCGGTACGCCACACCCCTCCCGATCAACAGGACCCTGTTTCGACCGTAGGAGGCCGTTTCCTCTGTTTTGCGGTATGCTAGACCCCTCCCGATGAATAGGATCCCGTTTCCACCGTGGCCGGTCGAACACAAGGCCGTTTCCTCCATTCTACGGTACACCAGGCCTCGTTTCCATCGGCTGTTCCGTCCAAGCCGGTTGGCTCCCAATGAACAGAACGCGTTCCGTTGCCTCTCGATGAACACGGCGCATTCTGTTGCCTCCCCATGAACATGACGATGATGCAGTTCCTCCGTTCTGACCCAGCCACAGCCATGTACACAAACCCTGGCCGTACGTATGCACGAGTAGGCGTTGGAGACCCCGCCTGTATGTACGTACGTGGCCGTATTTACTTTCTTGCACCCTAGCCGTGCTACCTCTTGAGCACTGCGTTGGATTTCCTCGAAGAGGACAGGATGATGTAGCAAAGTAGCATAAGTATTTCCCTTAGTTTTTGATAACCAAGGTATCAATCCAGTAGGAGGCTACGCGCGAGTCCCTTGTACCTACACAAAAACAATAGCTCAACGCAACCAACGCGCTTAGGGGTTGTCAATCCCTTCACGGTCACTTACGAAAGTGAGATCTGATAGAGATGATAAATAATATTTTTGGTATTTTTGCTATAGAGATGCAAAGGAAAAAGTAAAAGGCAAAGTAAAAAGAAAAGCAATAATAAAGTGATGGAGATTGATATGATGAGAAAGAGACCCGGGGGCCATAGGTTTCACTAGTGGCTTCTCTCAAGAGCATAAGTATTCTACGGAGGGTGAACAAATTACTGTTGAGCAATTGACAGAATTGAGCATAGTTATGGGAATATCTAGGTATGATCATGTATATAGGCATCACATCCGAGACAAGTAGACCGACTCCTGCCTGCATCTACTACTATTACTCCACTCATCGATCGCTATCCAGCATGCATCTAGAGTATTAAGTTAAAAATAGAGTAACGCCTTAAGCAACATGATGTAGAGGGATAGTTTCATGCAATATGATAAAAACCCCATCTTGTTATCCTTGATGGCAATGATACAATACGTGCCTTGCTGCCCCTTCTGTCACTGGGAAAGGACACCGCAAGATCGAACCCAAAGCTAAGCACTTCTCCCATGGCAAGAACAACCAATCTAGTAGGCCAAACCAAACTGATAATTCGAAGAGACTTGCAAAGATAACCAATCATACATAAAAAAATTCAGAGAAGATTCAAATATTATTCATAGATAGACTTGATCATAAACCCACAATTCATCGGTCTCAACAAACACACTGCAAAAAGAAGATTACATCGAATAGATCTCCACGAGAGAGGGGAGAACATTGTATTGAGATCCAAAAAGAGAGAATAATCCATCTAGCTACTAACTATGGACCCGTAGGTTGGATGTAAAATACTCACACTTCACCGGACGGGCTTGGATGATGATGTAGAAGCCCTCTGTGATCGATGCCCCTTTCGGCGGAGCTCCAGAACATGCGCCAAGATGGGATCTCGTGGATACAGAAAGTTGCGGCGGTGGAATTAGGTTTTTGGCTCCGTCCCCGATCGTTTGGGGGTACGTAAGTATATATAGGAGGAAGAAGTACGTCGGTGGAGCTTCGAGGGGCCCTCGAGGCAGGGGGCGCGCCCTAGGGGGGGCGCCCTCCACTCTCGTGACCGCCTCGTGGCTTTCTTGACGGAGGGTCCAAGTCTCCTGGATCTTATCTGATGAGAAAATCACGTTTCCGAAGGTTTCATTTCGTTTGGACTCTGTTTGATATCCTGTTTGTCCAAAACACTTAAATAGGCAAAAACAACAATTCTAGGCTGGGCCTCTGGTTAATAGTTAGTCCCAAAAATAATATAAAAGTGGAAAATAAAGCCCAATATAGTCCAAAACAGTAGATAATATAGCATGGAGCAATCAAAAATTATAGATACGTTGGAGACGTATCAGGCCGCTGTACGTACGTGTACATGCTACGTGCGCGCCTCTACTACGACACGTGTGCGCCTCTACATCGACCAGTATGCACGTACACGTTTGCGACCAGAATGACAATGCTACATACGCTTCGACCGGGTGGGTCCCGACTGTCAGGCACTTCCTTGCTTACGAAGATGTAGCTGGTGGGTCCCAGCAGTCAGGGGGGCGAATCATCTTTTTGCTCGTAATATGGACGCACTTCCTTGCGTGCGGAGATGTAGCTGGTGGGTCCCAAAAGTCAGGGGAAACGTTTTTTTCATGAAATATGATGGCCCGTATGGTGGGTCCCTGCTGTTAGGTGGAGGAATCATTATTTTCCGCGTAATAAGGAGGCACTTCCTTGCTGCGGCCGTGGACCTAGATGCCAGCCTCTCCATGTACAGTAGTCTTCCGATGGAAGTCATTCGGTGACCACATTGACCATGCCGCGCCGAGAGCACCAGGGCGGTGGACGACGGCGAGGCCTAGGAAGGGGACGACGCGGAGCCGGGAAGACGCGACAGTGGATGCCCACGCGGAGGGGAGTACGTGGGTTGACTGCTTCGGCTGCAGTGTGAGGCTACCGTCGCCGGAGAATAACAGGAGGTGTGGGTGAGTATAGAGGGATGTCATGGCCAGCGGTGGCAAAAACAGCAATTCTGGGCTGGGCCTCCGGTTAATAGGTTAGTCCCAAAAATAATTTAGAAGTGGAAAATAAAGCCCAATATAGTCCAAAACAGTAGATAATATAGAATGGAGCAATCAAAAATTATAGATACGTTGGAGACGTATCAAGCATCCCCAAGCTTAATTCCTACTCGTCCTTGAGTAGGTAAATGATAAAAAGAGAATTTTTGATGCGGAGTGCTACTTGGCATAATTTTAATGTAATTGTTCTTAATTGTGGTATGAATATTCAGATCCGAAAGATTCAAGACAAAAGTTCATATTGACATAAAAATGATAATACTTCAAGCATACTAACTAAGCAATTATTTGTTCTCAAAATAACATGGCCAAAGAAAGTTCATCCCTACAAAATCATATAGTTCAGTCATGTTTCATTTTCGTCACACAAGAATGCTCTCATCATGCACAACCCCGATGACAAGCCAAGCAATTGTTTCATACTCTAGTAATCTCAAACCTATAAACTTTCACGCAATATATGAGCGCGAGCCATGGACATAGCACTATGGGTGGAATAGAATATAATGAGGGGGGTTATGTGGAGAAGACAAAAAAAGGAGAAAGTCTCACATCAACGAGGCTAACCAATGGGCTCTGGAGATGCCCACCGATTGATGTTAATGCAAGGAGTAGGGATTGCCATGCAACGGATGCACTAGAGCTATAAATGTATGAAAGCTCAACAAAAGAAACTAGTGGGTGTGCATCCAACTTGCTTGCTCACGAAGACCTAGGGAACTTGAGGAGGCCCATTGTTGGAATATACAAGCCAAATTCTATAATGAAAAATTCCTACTAGTATATGAAAGTGATAATATGAGAGACTCTCTACTATGAAGATCATGGTGCTACTTTGAAGCACAAGTGTGGTAAAAGGATAGTAACATTGTCCCTTCTCTATTTTTCTCTCATTTTTTGGGCCTTTTCCTTTTTTATGGCCTTTCTCTTTTTTGGGCCTTCTCTTTTTTATGGCCTTTTTTTATTCCTCACTTGGGACAATGCTCTAATAATGATGATCATCACACTTCTATTTATTTACAACTCAATGATTACAACTCGATACTAGAACAACGATGACTCTTTATGAATGCCTCCGGCGGTGTACCGGGATATGCAATGAACCAAGAGTGACATGTATGAAAGAATTATGAATGGTGGCTTTGCCACAAATACTATGTCAACTACATGATCATGCTAAGAAATATGACAATGATGAATGTGTCATGATGAACGGAATGATGGAAAGTTGCATGGCAATATATCTCGGAATGGCTATGGAAATGCCATAATAGGTAGGTATGGTGGTTGTTTTGAGGAAGATATAAGGAGGTTTATGTGTGAAAGAGCGTATCATATCACGGGGTTTGGATGCACGGCGAAGTTTGTGCCAACTCTCAATGTGAGAAAGGGCAATGCACGGTACTGAAGAGGCTAGCAAGGATGGAAGGGTGAGAGTGCGTATAATCCATGCGCTCAACATTAGTCATAAGGAACTCACATACTTATTGCAAAAATCTACAAGTCATCAAAAACCTCGGTACTACGCGCATGCTCCTAGGGGGATAGATTGGTAGGAAAAGACCATCGCTCATCCCCGACCGCCACTCATAAGGAGGACAATCAAATAACACCTCATGTTTCATATTTGTTGCATAGTGTTTACCATACGTGCATGCTATGGGACTTGCAAACCTCAACACAAGTATTTCTCAATTTCACAACTACTCAACTAGCATGACTTTGATATTATTACCTCCATATCTCAAAACAATCATCAAGCATCAAACTTTTCTTAGTATTCAACACACTCATAAGAAAGTTTTATTATTAATCTTGCATACCAAGCATATTAGGATTTTAAGCAAATTACCATGCTATTAAGACTCTCAAAATAATCTAAGTGAATCATGAGAGATCAATAGTTTCTATAAAACGAATCCACCACCGTGCTCTAAAAGATATAAGTGAATCACTAGAGCAAAACTATAAAGCTCAAAAGATATATGTGAAACACATAGAGTATTCTATCGAATTCCAAATCATGTATGGCTCTATCAAAAGGTGTGTACAGCAAGGATGATTGCGGTAGACTAACAAGCAAAGACTCAAATCATAAAATACGCTCCAAGAAAAACACATATCATGTGGTGAATAAAAATATAGCTCCAAGTAAAGTTACCGATAGCAGTAGACGAAAGAGGGGATGCCTTCCGGGGCATCCCCAAGCTTTGGCTTTTAGGTGTCCTTAGATTATCTTGGGGTTGCCATGGGCATCCCCAAGCTTAGGCTCTTGCCACTCCTTGTTCCATAATCCATCAAATCTTTACCCAAAACTTGAAAACTTCACAACACAAAACTTAAAGTAGAAAATCTCGTGAGCTCCGTTAGCGAAAGAAAACAAAAGACCACTTCAAGGTACTGTAATGAACTCATTCTTTATTTATATTGGTGTTAAACCTACATTATTCCAACTTCTCTATGGATTATAAACTATTTTACTAGCCATAGATTCATCAAAATAAGCAAACAACACACGAAAAACAGAATCTGTCAAAAACAGAACAGTCTGTAGTAATCTGTAGCTAGCGCAAGATCTGGAAGCCCAAAAATTCTAAAATAAATTTCTGGACGTGAGTAATTTATCTATTAATCATCGTCAAAAAGAATTAACTAAATAGCACTTTCCAAATAAAAATTACAGTAGTTCTCGTGAGCACTAAAGTTTCTGTTTTTTACAGCAAGTTCAACAAGACTTTCCCCAAGTCTTCCCAACGGTTCTACTTGGCACAAACACTAATTAAACATAAAAAAACACAACCAAAACAGAGGCTAAATAATTTATTTATTACTAAACAGGATATAAAATAAAGGAATAAAAAAATTGGGTTGCCTCCCAACAAGCGCTATCGTTTGACGCCCCTAGCTAGGCATAACAAGCAAGAATAGATCCAGGTATTGCCATCTTTGGTAGGCAATCCATAAGTGGCTCTCATGATAGATTCATATGGTAATTTTATTTTCTTTCTAGGGAAGTGTTCCATGCCCTTTTTTAATGCAAATTGAAATCTAATATTCCCTTCCTTCATATCAATAATTGCACCAACCGTTCTAAGGAAAGGTCTACCAAGAATAATAAGGCAAGAAGGATTGTAATCTATATCAAGAACGATAAAATCTATGGGCACATAATTACTATTTGCAATAAGAACATAATTAATTCTTCCCATAGGTTTCTTAATAGTGGAATCCGCAAGATGCAAGTTTAGAGAGCAATCATCAAAATCACGGAAATCTAGCAAATCACACAAAGTTTTGGGAATAGTAGAGACACTAGCACCCAAATCACACAAAGCATAAAACTCATAATCTTTAATTTTAATTTTAATAGTAGGTTCCCACTCATCATAAAGTTTTCTAGGGATAGAAACTTTCAACTCAAGTTTTTCTTCATAAGATTGCATCAAGGCATCAACGATATGTTTGGTAAAGGCTTTATTTTGACTATAAGCATGAGGAGATTTTAGCACGGATTGCAACAAGGAAATACAATCAATTAAAGAGAAATTTTCATTATTAAATTCCTTGAAATCCAATATAGTGGGTTTAGCATCATCTAGGGTTCTATTTCTTTTAATTCCACTTTTATCAATTTCACCATCAAGATCTAAATACTCCAAATTTTGAGAACGCCTTCTAGGTAAAGGTGGATCATATTCAGTCCCATCATTATCAAGATTAATATTGCAAAACAAAGATTTAATAGGGGACACATCAATAACTTTTAGATCTTCATCATTATTTTCATAGGAATTGGAAGAACACGCTTTAATAAAGGCATCTTTCATAGCACGCGTCCTAGCGGTTCTTTCCTTGCACTCATCAATGGAAATTCTCATGGCTTTGAGAGACTCATTGATATTATGCTTAGGAGGAATAGATCTAAGCTTTAAAGAATCAACATCAAGAGAAATTCTATCAACGTTCCTAGCCAAATCATCAATCTTAAGTAACTTTTCTTCAATCATAGCATCAAAGTTCTTTTGTGAAGAAATAAATTCTTTAATATTAGACTCAAAATAAGAGGGCATCTTATTATAATTTCCATAAGAATTGTTGTAGGAATTACCATAATTATTAGAGGGATTACTAGGATAAGGCCTAGGATTGAAATTTCCTCTATACACGTTGTTACCAAAATTGTTCCTACCAACAAAATTCACATCCATAGATTCATTATTATTCTAAATCAAAGTAGACAAGGGCATATCATTTGGATCAGAAGAAACACTCTTATTAGCAAATAATTTCATAAGTTCATCCATCTTTCCACTCAAAACATTAATTTCTTCTATCGCATGCACCTTTTTATTAGTAGATCTTTCAGTATGCCATTGAGAATAGTTAACCATAATATTATCTAGGAGTTTAGTAGCATCTCGTAAAGTGATTTCCATAAAAGTGCCTCCCGCGGCCGAATCTAAAAGATTTCTAGAAGCAAAATTCAATCCGGCATAAATTTTTTGTATAATCATCCACAAATTCAAACCATGAGTAGGGCAATTACGTATCATTAATTTCATTCTATCCCAAGCTTGTGCAACATGTTCATGATCAAGTTGCTTAAAACTCATAATATCGTTTCTAAGAGAGATGATCTTAGTGGGAGGAAAATACTTAGAGATAAAAGCATCTTTGCACTTGTTCCAAGAATCAATACTTTTTTAGGCAAAGATGAAAACCAAGCTTTAGCACGATCTCTAAGTGAAAAAGGAAATAGCTTCAATTTAACAATATCATTATCGACATCTTTCTTCTTTTGCATGTCACACAAATCAACGAAGCTATTAAGATGGGTAGCGACATCTTCGCTAGGAAGGCCAGAGAACGGACCTTTCATGACAAGATTCAGCAAAGCAGTATTAATTTCACAAGATTCAACATCGGCAAGAGGAGCAATCGAAGTGCTAAGGAAATCATTATTGTTGGTATTGGTGAAGTCACACAATTTAGTATTATCTTGAGCCATCGCGACAAACAAGCAATCCAACACACGAGCAAAAAGCAAACGAGCAAAAATAGGCAAATAGAGAAAGAGAGGGAGGATAGAGAGAGAGGGCAAATAAAACGGCAAGGGTGAAGTGGGGGAGGGGAAAACAAGAGGCAAATGGCAAATAATGTAATGCGGGAGATAGGGATTGTGATGGGTACTTGGTATGTTGACTTTTGCGCAGACTCCCCGGCAACGGCGCCAGAAATTCTTCTTGCTACCTCTTGAGCACTGCATTGGATTTCCCCGAAGAGGAGAGGATGATGCAGCAAAGTAGCGTAAGTATTTCCCTGAGTTTTTGAGAACCAAGGTATCAATCCAGTAGGAGGCTACGCGCGAGTCCCTTGTACCTACACAAAAACAATAGCTTAACGCAACCAACATGCTTAGGGGTTGTCAATCCCTTCACGGTCACTTACGAAAGTGAGATCTGATAGACATGATAAATAATATTTTTGGTATTTTTGGTATAGAGATGCAAAGTAAAAAGTAAAAGGCAAAGTAAACAACAAAGCAATAATAAAGTGATGGAGATTGATATGATGAGAAAGAGACCCGGGAGCCATAGGTTTCACTAGTGGCTTCTCTCAAGAGCATAAGTATTCTACGGTGGGTGAACAAATTACTATTGAGCAATTGACAAAATTGAGCATAGTTATGAGAATATCGAGGTATGATCATGTATATAGGCATCACGTCCGAGACATGTAGACCGACTTCTGCCTGCATCTACTACTATTACTCCACTCATCAACCGCTATCCAGCATGCATCTAGAGTATTAAGTTAAAAATAGAGTAACGCCTTAAGCAAGATGACATGATGTAGAGGGATAGTTTCATGCAATATGATAAAAAACCCATCTTGTTATCCTCGATGGCAACGATACAATACGTGCCTTGCTGCCCCTTCTGTCACTGGGAAAGGACACCGCAAGATCGAACCCAAAGCTAAGCACTTCTCCCATGGCAAGAACAACCAATCTAGTAGGCCAAACCAAACTGATAATTTGAAGAGACTTGCAAATATAACCAATCATACATAAAAGAATTCAGAGAAGATTCAAATATTATTCATAGATAGACTTGATCATAAACCCACAATTCATCGTTCTCAACAAACACACTGCAAAAAGAAGATTACATCGAATAGATCTCCACGAGAGTGGGGGAGAACATTGTATTGAGATCCAAAAAGAGAGAAGAAGCCATCTAGCTACTAACTATGGACCCGTAGGTATGAAGTAAACTACTCACACTTCATCGGAGGGGCTTGGATGATGATGTAGAATCCCTCCGTGATCGATGCCCCTTCCGGCGGAGCTCCGGAATAGGCCCCAAGATGGGATCTCGTGGATACAGAAATTTGCGGCGGTGGAATTAGGTTTTTGGCTCTGTCCCCGATCGTTTGGGGGTACGTAGGTATATATAGGAGGAATAAGTATGTCGGTGGAGCTTCAAGGGGCCCACGAGGCAGGGGGCACGCCCTAGGGGGGGGCGCCCTCCACCCTCGTGTCCGCCTCGTGGCTTTCTTGACGGAGGGTCCAAGTCTCCTGGATCTTATCTGGTGAGAAAATCACGTTTCTGAAGGTTTCATTCCGTTTGGACTCCGTTTGATATTCTGTTTCTCCGAAACACTAAAATAGGCAAAAACAACAATTCTGGGCTGGGCGTCCGGTTAATAGGTTAGTCCAAAATATAATATAAAAGTGGAAAATAAAGCCCAATATAGTCCAAAGCAGTAGATAATGTAGCATGGAGCAATCAAAAATTATAGATACGTTGGAGACGTATCAGGCCGTTGTACGTACGTGTACATGCTATGCGCTCACCTCTACATCGACCAGTATGCACGTACACGTTTGCGACCAGAATGACAATGCTACATACGCTTCGATCGGGTGGGTCCCTACTGTCAGGCACTTCCTTGCGTATGAAGATGTAGCTGGTTGGTCCCAGCAGTCAGGGGGCGAATCATTTTTTTTTGCCCGTAATATGGACGCACTTCCTTGCGTGCGAAGATATAGCTGGTGGGTCCCAGCAGTCAGGGGAATCATTTTTTTCGTGAAATACAATGGCCCGTCCGGTGGGTCCCTGCTGTTAGGTGGAGGAATCATTATTTTCCGCGTAATAAGGAGGCACTTCCTTGCTGCGGCCTTGGACCTAGATGTCAGCCTCTCCACGTATAGTACTCTTCCGATGGAAGTCATTTGGTGACCACATTGACCATGCCGCGCCGAGAGCACCAGGGCAGTGGACGACGGCGAGGCCTAGGAAGGGGACGATGCGGAGCCGGGGAAGACGCGGCAGTGGATGCCCACGCGGAGGGGAGTACGTGGGTTGACTACTTCGGCTGCGGTGTGAGGCTGCCGTCGCCGGAGAATAACAGGAGGTGTGGGTGAGTATAGAGGGATGGCATGGCCAGCGGTGGCATCACAGCCGGACACGGGAGACAGGAGTAGGCGGCATGGCTGACGCTTGTTTGGGCGGCTGGAGCAAGTAGAACAAAGGTTGAAGAAGCACTCCGACCGTTGGATGGATATCGCACGGTCACTGGAGCTAGAATCGCTCATATTGACTAAGTTGACAAAGCCCGCCGTCCGTGCCAACTTAGTAGGCCCACAAGTCAGCCTCCCACTATGGTGGGTCCTAGCTAGTAGAGGAGTATTCATTTTTTGTGCGTAATAAGGAGGCACTTCCTTTCGTGCGAAGATATAGCTGGTGGGCCTGAGCTGTCATCGGTAGTATTCATTCTTTTTGGTGTAATAAGGACGCACTTCCTTGCGTGCAAAGATGTAGCTGGTGGGTCCCAGCAGTCAGGGGGAGAATACATTATTTTCAGGGTAAAAAGGATGCAGTTGCATGCATGCGTCCATGGGCGTGGTGCGTCCCCACTATCAGCCTCTCACGTACAGTCATCTTCCGATGACTCTCGTTTATTGACCACGTTGACCACACCGTGCCGAGCATACCAAGGCCGATGGACGAGGCGAGGCCCCAGACTGGAATGACTCGGAGATGGGGAAGACGCGGCAGTGGAGTCGCAGATGGAGAGGAGTGGGAAACTTGACTGGCTCGGGTGCACGGCAGCACTGCCGCCCACGGGAGACAGTAGCTAGAACAGAGGTTGAAGAAGGAGCACGGCTGTTGGATTAACATCCAACGGTCTAGCTGCTAGAATCATTTGTTGATTATAAGTTGACGAAGCCCTGCGTACACGTCCGCTTAGTAGGCCCACAAGTCAGCCACCAAATTTGACGGGTCCCAGCTGTCAACAGGAGGAATAGTTTTTTTCGCATAACAAGGAGGCACGGAGATACAGCCGGTGGGTCCCAGCTGTCAGGGGGAGGAAACATTTTTTTTCCAGCTTAATAAGGAGGAACTTTCCTTGCATGCGACCATGGACCTCGTGGGTCCCAGCCGTCAGGCTCTCTAGTCCTCTTCCGATGACTCTCGTTTGTTGACCACTCCGCGCCGAGCGCAACGAGGCAGTGGACGACAGCGAGGCCCCGGACGGGAACGACTCGGAGATGGGAAGACACCGCAGTGGAGTCGCAGATTGAGAGGAGTACAAGGGTTATAACTGGTTCTAGTGCGGCGTGGGGCTGCAGTCGGTGGAGAATAACAGGAGGTGTGGAGGGTGGAGGGATAGCCTGGCCAGCGGTGGGGTAGCGCTTCGCAGTGATGTGTGCTAAGCAGAGCCGCTAGCCGCCGGAGGCCAGACCAGGCGGTCCCGGCGACACTGGAGGAAGAAGACAAGAGATTGAAGGTGCATGCCGTCCGTTGGATATAAATCCAATGGCTATGGATGTCGTAATCATTTGTTGACCAAGTTGACAATGCCCTGCGTAGGCTTCGACCTATTGTCCCACCTGTCAGCCTGCAAAAATGTGGTATATATTTAACCCATGTTTTCTAGAATGTATAGTCCATTTGCTGGGCTGGGTGAACAAATAATTCCGCGTCAATCCAGCCCATTTAATATTTTCTAAGAAATCCCAGCCCATTTGCACTTTCTTGAAATACACGAATTAGCTGGGCTCATTTTATATACAATGTTAGGTTAGAAGGAGCAATTAATATCAAAAAATAAACCATTGCGGCACATTTTTTATATATAAAATTAACAAATTAGCGAGTTATTTCTCAAAATAAAAATGAGCGCGTTATTATTACATTGGTCCTTAAAATCTTCGCAAACTTTTGTGTGCAATCACCAGGATTTTCCTACCTGTGAGTCAAAAACAACAAGTATTTTCCTTGCCAACTTCTATTAAACATTCACTTTTATAAGTTAATAACACATGGGATGTTTTTATTATGTATATATACGTCTCTATAAAATATACAATAATAGTAATAATATAAATATATATAATGTGGTTAGAAAGGAAAACATACATTGGACACATCATTATTATTCTTATATATAGATAAATAGAACAACGATCTGTGTTTTATTAAGAAAATACATTGGGCTGCGGATCTTTAAGAAAAAGTAAAACCTACGCTGGGAGGCCCATAGGCCGGTATGGACCTCAAAGAATAAGTTGAAAGCACTGTCTCCATATGTCGTGGGCTACGCATACCTAGGCCTAGCTGATACTTGTTCACCCTCTGGAAAAAATGATAGTACCAGCTAGATCCCCGAGCGAACTGGATTAAAGAGGGGGCCGGTAGCCCGACTGAAGAAGCACATCAGACATGAATTTTTTTCTTCTTCAGTGGATGGCTCTCGATGGCTTCTTTTACATGCCTCTGCACCATACAACTTGTATTTTTAGCCTCCCAGTCCATGGTGGACCAGCATCCCATTTGCTGGGCAGGCCAACCTACAGAAACCAGCACTCGATTTTTCATCAAGCCCAAAAAACAACGCAACCCATTAAGCTTGTTTTGAGGTTGAAAACATTACGACAGGGGTTGAGCAGGGGAGGGGGAAAGACAGAGCAAAAATATTAAGAAGAGCTGATGCGCCGTTGCTACCCTAACAAAGCAGGTGCAATTCTTCTCGGGAAGAAGGTGTACCGTTGACACCCAAACGTCACAAATCCCACAGTAGACATACTAACAAGTTCACACAGAAGTAGAACAGAACAGGTAAACATTCATATCAAACTTAGGTTCACAGGACATGTTTATATTCATAGCCAACATTCACAATCAAGAACTCAAAAGATTCATATATACAAAAGTTCAGTATGTCTATGCATCCAAATGATTGATAGATCACACGACAATATTCATAGATAATTCACAAAAAGATTCATATATACACATGTTCAATATGTTTATGCAACGAAATGATTGAGATCACAACCAATATCATCCATGGATGAACTTTAATTACCTAGGGTACAGACTGGTAAATGGTGTTCAGTCGGAGGTACTTCTTGCTAAAATTAATGCTTGTACGAGTAAACTTTCGAGTACATAAGAGGCAGCAGAGACAATCTGAACTGTTCTTGTAGGTTTATCCTCAAATAGTGGCCTCGTGCCGAGGGTGGTTTGAGCAACTTGGCCACTACTTTCATCCAAATAGTTTACTGGCTCATCTTGGTCCCATAGCTCACCAAAATTCTACATTGCAGACAAGAAAGGAGGTGGTTGAGAAAATGAACCACCCAATTTTTTGTGTAGTTCAACTGAAATGGAGCATCCCTGGCATGCAGACTGATTAAGCGCCAGATGAATATACACGTCAACCAACTTGTCTGGAATCTTTAGACTCCATGCCATACAGTTCGCTACCATATGTGCCGATAACCAAAAGGCACAAGTTGGGACCAAAGACTCGACTGCGTTTTTCTGGGCTATGCGCCAAGCAATATCTTTGGCGTTCACTCTCCTAATACTTGGAGTTTGGCAACTGGTTGACGCCAGTTGATACTCGAATGAATATAGGCACTTCTTCTTATCAACATCGATGCTTGTCTGAGTGAACTTTGGAGTACATAGCAGTAGCATAAGTACCTATCCATCTGATCTTTTTGTGCAGTTCTACTGAAATCACCCAATGTAATGATTTGCCTACGAGTTCTGGCTCCAAGTTACACCTTTATGAAATCGGCAAACAGTAGCACAATACCAAATTACCCATACATATGACAAGCACAATAATCTGGATAAATACCAGTACAACCTGTGTGAGGTAGCATATCAATTACTATTTCCTTTGACTGGAAGCCCAGATAAGCCAAGCGACTGACAGCAAAGGAAGGAAGCAAGCCGAGATTAGCGACTGATAGGAAAGGAAGGAAGCTGTCGAGGCAATGAAGCACCCAAAATTTTTGTGCAGTTCCACCAAAATCGAGCATCCCTGTTGGCACATATATTGAGAGAGTGAGATTACTGTAATAGTGGGACTAGTTGATGAAACATACACTAACAAATAGAAGCACCCTCATTATCTTAATGGGTAAATTTAGCAACATAGTAGTCTTGCTTAAAGAGAGGTATTAGTTTATTTAATCAGTGCCAATTAGCTCAACACTCAAAGCATTGCCATGTATCATAGGTTGCAAAACTTTAATGTGCAAAAATAAAGGAGTTTCTCATGACAGTAGCACGATACAAATAGAGATGACAACAAACTAATATGGATGAAGGCCTTAGGCCGGTACCAACCTGAGCAAAAAAGCTTATTCATGTAGTCCCAGAAGAGATGATAAAGCACTCACTGGAATCACTCAATAGTATATATTTTTGTGCAGTTCAAATGTATGGTTGAAATCACTCTTGTTTACTAGTGCTGAGATTATATCGAAAGATTATCAAGAACTTCCAGCAGAGTTAAAGCACTGGCTGGGATATAGTTCATTGTATTGTCTTGTGTAGTTCCACTAAAATGTATGATTGGCACAACATGATCCCTGTTTGCACAAGTAGGAATAAGGTGAAACCTTCATTAGCTTAGTGAGAAAGGATAGAAAGACATTAGCATATTACTCTAACAGTAGCATCAAATTCATCATGGACAATACACATAAGTGAAAGGGCTCCCTGGAGGATCGTGTCGCATGTAAGGTAGACGTTGCCTGAGCCCTTGAATGGTCTCGACTGAGGCCTCGGCTTCAGCAATATCACCTTGGCACTGTTTATTCTTCTTCTTCTTCCTCTTCATGCTCTGTTTCTCTTTCTCCTCACCAGTTGGTGAAACCAAGTACATGATTGGCCTTCTATTTCAGAATTAGTTTTGTCAGTGAGGGAGTACAAGTGTACTAGTAAACAATAGCATTATTTTCTCATGGAAGTCGCAAAATAGAGATGAACAGATGCATTAAATATCATTCTTACCTAAAGGAAGGTTATGGTGCCAATATTGATGATGAGGATTGGAACACAGATCTCCCTTTGTGCAGTTCCACCGAAATGAACCAACTATTCCATTCTGACATTCTAGTTAAACAACACAAACATCACTTCTTTTAAGAAGTGTTTTGTGCAGTGCACCAAAAGGTCACAATAGCAACCATGTGAAATGGATATCCCTGTATGGACAAATAGCTACAGAGGAAACAGTCAGAGTCTCAAACAACTACAGGCAAAACCATTTGGCTAAACTTGTCATGGCTTATAACAGTGGCATGGCTTCATTTTGCCAGGGGCATTAGATTAAGAACAACTAAATATTTGGTATAAGGGCATGGGACAGTGGGTGCACCAGCAATCCATCACCATGTACCTAAACCGGGCCATAAAGTGGCGATTCAGAGTTTGTTGCCCCGAGAAATAAACATCCAAGAAACATATCTGGGTTGGTCCCATTTTTTGTTCACTCTAGCCACCTACTCCTATGTTTTTTGGAAATGGAGGCGTGCCCCCGGCCTCTGCATCATAATTATGCATGCAGCCATCTTATGTGTGGATAGCAAATCTAGTTCTGGTCATACTACTGTCTACAACGTTTCCCCTATATTTCCCTTTTCGACCAAGAGACTGGTTGGATGACCAGTCTATACTACTTTCACCCCCTATCCTTCCTATTTGTACCAAGTCCGATGCACATACTAAATTCCCCCACCCCCACTTTATTTCTTGTTTGAACCAAGTACAAGATTCGACTCCATGAAGTAGCTTTACCTCTAACAATAGAAGAAAAAAAATATGTGTCGTTTGACCATCCGATCGAGAGGGGCTAAGAGGTAGAAAATGATGCACATGCAGTGACGTAGCGAGCTGGGGAAGTAGAGCTAGGGCGGTTGCGATGGAAGATATACCTGAAGGTCGTCAGGATGTGGATAGGTGGGCGGCGGGAGGTTAGATCCGCCCACATTAGGGCAACGACAAAGGGTTCGGAGGACCTCCCGCACTGGCGCTCGGCCAGAGACAATGGAGCAGCCGGCAGTGCGTCTCCTCCCTCGCTGTCGACGACGTTCTAAACGCTGCCCCTCCCCCCTTCACCGGCGGAGGAGTATACGTCCGGATCTGTAACCAGCGGTGAGGATAGAAAGACAGTGTTTTTTGAAAGGGAGAAAGACAATGTTACCACCGCTATCTTGTTTAGATCTGGAGAGGATGAGAGTGTGTGAATAGAGCAACCCTAGCAAGCAAGCGCGGAGGCTCCGACCTATATATACATAGTGGGGTAGTTTTCCTTTTTCACTCCATCAAAACAATCGTTTAAAATTTTGTACGTTCTAGGTCGCCATTTTTTTGAGTTGTTGATTGTTTTTTGAGATAGCTACCCACTTATTCCAAGTGGTGTTACGGTGTGCAGGTCACACTTTGTATCGTTCAAGTCTGGTACAAGACCCTCCATTAAATGAACAACCACCCCCTCGTAAAATTTGTGAACAAGCCCATGGCTAAAATTATTCAAAACGTGGGCTGCCCCAACATTCATTATTATTTATATTTTCTATGTGGGAGTATCCTCAAAACAAAATGTGAGAGTACAATATTTATTGGGCCCCTTTGTAATTGGTGCTAAATTTTGACCAAAGATTTAACTGACAAAATGTTAGTGCATGTTAACAAAATATATATCGTTTGATTAGTATTTGAACATAGTTTTCAATTATGTAATTTTTGGTGACATGCATGAACATTTGGTTGATTAAATTTATAGTCAAAATTTGGCAAGGTGCATTAAATCAACACATGCAGTATCAAAAGGAGAGTCACAACATGCATCGGTAAACGCAAATTATTGAAATATATCAAGTGCAGTGCTTTGATGTGTCGCATCAACTCGTACAAGACCGAGAAGTTTGATTACTACAACACCCTCTCCCTCGCGGACTGAGCTCCAGTGGCTGCACCTGCTTTTGGCTGCATGACAGGTGGGCCACCCACCTATTGGGCCCACGTGTCATGCACACATAGGCAGGAGAAGTAAGTCAATGAAGCTGCATCCCACCCTCGCCCATGAGCGTGGTGGCTGGCAGGACTAGGAGAAACTTTCATTTGCTACATGCTCTCCCTCCCGCACGCAGTGGACATGCATCAGTTCAATCGGTGTCAGATGGCCAGAAGCATACTGTAGTACTCCTCCACTGTAGTAGTACTCCATCATTGTTCGACTTCCCGAAGAGGCGAAGAGCCAAGCGCAGCCCGGACTCTCGTGTGGCAGTTTCATGTGTAGAGTAGTCTAGGATAGCGTGTACCATGCCTGTAAGCTTAAAATTGTTGGGGCTAGCTCCATGCTATTTTTATTAAAATAATCTTCTGGCCCTACCTGTCATCCTGGTGATTGTAGTTTGCTCGCTCATCTAGTCAAGATAGGAATATATATTTTAATTTGTGGTGGGGTAAATGTTAACATAACCAGTAACATGCACTTGGGACTAGCAAACATGCTTATGTGGCACACAATTAAATAAGAGAGAGGGTTAGAGTAACATTGGTAGATACCGTATCATGTTAAATGCTAGGCTACTTTGTGTCATGCATGGCAATAAATATGGCCATGTATGATACTACTTTACGATACTATGCACTATTGAGGTACTATCATATGCACGATACTAGAGTATGTTACTCCCCACTATGAGTAGCCTTAGAGGTTGCAGCAAATATAGAGTATACAACAAGCTATCCCTCCCGCACGCGGTGCATGGACATGCAGCAGTGGATTCGATACTGTAGAAGTAGTAGTAACATCATTGTTCGTCTTTCAAAGAGGCGAAGAGCCAAGCGCAACCCGAACGTGGCAGTTGCAAACGCTCGCCACAGTGTGTTTGGTTGCATTCTCATCTCAGCATAGTTGTTCCCTCTTCGTGCATGCTCATCCCAGCACCCCTGTTCATGCATGCTCCTAGTGTATTTGTGTTAAGCTAGTGTGGACTCATGCACCCTTCATACACCCTACCAAACATCAAAGCATCAAAGCATATCACGAAGCATCTGGGGTGCCATCCACCAAATCATAGCGAGGTGCTACAGTCGAGACTCATCGGTCATCCCGGTGTGGCCGTCATGACCCGTCATATCACAAAACCCACACCTTTACAAGCAGTGGTAAAGTTGCCTCGAAGTGGCCTCGAAGTTGGACTAGACGAAGCAACCATCATTTCACTAGAACGCTCGTTGAAGCCCTTTCTCCCTTTCTTGAAGAAAACCTCACTCCAGGCTACTTACTTCTGCCATTTTTCTTCTGTACCGAGGAAGGAAAGGTGGGCGAATTAGTGATGCTACTATATTTTCATTCCAAGAATCTTCTTTTTGCGAAGCACCGACCGATTCTCACAGCCTATTCTTTTCTCGTTTTCATTGCGATTGTGGTTTCCTTTCGATTGCTTTTTGTTTGTCAGTTCATTGTTGGATCCTAGAGCACTAGGCAAAGAGTTGCCGGCGGACAACCCACTAGAGACAGCGATCTCCAGGAAGCAAGCATCGACCAATGAGTTGACCATGTTGGCGGGCCAACCCATGGAGACGAAGAACTCCAACAAACAAGCACTGGCCAAAGAGTTGACGACGTTGGCGGATGAACTCCTGAAAGAAAGTTGGAAGAACAGCAAGGGCCCCACCGTGCCTACCCCAGAAACTCTAATGGCGACCTATGCGAGGCTCAAGGCCAAGTTTGAGGAGATAGTCGCCGTTGAGAAGCAGTATTCCCCTGGCAAGGTGATGGCCCCCATCGAGGACGAGGAGATGGCCCCCCGAGGGATGGGATCCCCCGGTGAGCTGCACAAGGTAAAAAAATAATGGCTTACCATAGTTGTGGTTTTTGATTATTTGCAATGTGCTTGCTAATATGTTAGGGTTGTGCAGGTGCCGGTGGACGTCCTTGATGATTCCAATGTCGCGGCCCGTCCTATGGACAACGTCCCAGACATCGTTTTCGATGTCGCGGTCCGTCCTGTTGACATCGCCCCGGAGATCGATTCCGATGCCGCTGTCCATCATGTGGACATCGTCCCAGAGATCGATTCCGATGTCATGGTGGACATCGCCCCAGAGGTTGATTCCCATGCCGCTGTCCATGCTATGCTCATTGCCCGAGAGATCGATGACAAGAAATAGTTGGTCGCGCTAATACTTCAGGGTAGTTTGCATTGTGTTTAATTACCAGAATGATGCGCGTTATCAAACCATCTTAGGGCTAGTGCACTGTCTTGTGTGGGTGGTACTTGCTACTTTTTTTTGATAGTGAATCATGCGAACCCTCTCCGAGTTGTGGAAACATGTGTATCCTCACCAGCTTTTGATGTAATATATGGCATGCTTAGATGTAAGTTTGAACTGTTTATCATATCAGCAGTGCCTGTTTGATGATTCTTGGTGTTAGTAGGCTAGCTACTGTGCAAGCTATAGTACTTGCAAAACACTCACCGAAGAGAAACATTGGGGTTGATGAGCTCGTGGTACGCTTATACTGATCCTTCATCGATCGGGCAATAGCCCAAGCTCCTAAAATTGTAGGCTTAGCGATCGATCAAATAATAGTCGACACGGATACATTCGGCCTCCTTTGGTTTGTAGGAATTTTATAGGAATTCTATAGGATAGGATTTGCAAAGTAAAAATTCCTTTTAAGCCCTTTGGTTTGTAGGAATGGATTCCTATTCCTATATAGGATAGGAATCAATCCTTCACATTTTGAAGGGAAAGAAACATTAGCCTAGACTCAATGGAAAAATTCCTATCCTATGCACCAAATGACATCTCTTCCTCTACAGGAATTGAGATGCATGTCATCCCACTTCCTGTGATTTTTATGTTCCTATAAAATGGCTATCCTATGAACCAAAGGAGGCCTGAAACAGAGGGAGTACAAATCCTAGGCGGGCTAGTTTAGCCTAGTGGGTTTCAGTGATATGTTGTGGTACAGTGCCGCCCAGTCTTCGCGTGTGGTAGCAGTACTGCGGGTACAGTAAGTTTTCTTGAAGAAGCGGAATTCAACGAAGTCATGATGGTTCCTTCGTCCGACCAACTTACTGTGGGAAATGTTGGGCCTGCACTACGACCGGGGTGGACCAGGATAATTTTGTGCATGGTAGGTGGACCAGGATGGTCGATGTTCCACATGTCGGCGAATGAAAGTATTCTTTCTGATATAGTGGACGAGCAACGAGTATTCATTGTTTATTTTTGATGAAAGCTATTGTCTCCACTGTTACGACGGAGGAGTGTGAAACACGCCAGCCTAGTGAACTTGGCATGTGCCCCACTCCCTCCTTCCTCATGTAATACTACCATAGTGTTGACTAGTGGAGGCTTGGAAGTGGTCCGGACTCCGGCATGGCCCACCTCACATTATCACCATATATATTTCTTGGAGTCCATGCGCAGCGGGAGGGCGATCTCTTCTCCCTCCCCCATCTCTCTCTTCTCAGCCGACGCCCGCCGAGAGATTAGATTTCGGCTATCGACGGTTTATTCAATTGCAGTCCCACATGTCAGTGAAAATTCTAGACAACGCGTGTCCCCTTTGGTGAGCAGCGTGCGAGCGGAACTATCGTGTGTGGAACGCGTATGAGTCGTAAGTGTGCTGCCTTTTCCTTTTGAACTTGCAAAGCGTAAAATTTTCGTGCGATCGTTCATAGAAATCCAGAACAAAATGACAAGGGCGGTGCTTTCCTGCGCATTAGGTAGGCTAGTTTGATTGATATGACGTGCTACAGTGCCATCCACTTTCTCCATTTTGTGTAAGCAAGAGTCTACACTCTTATGTGGGAGGAGTGCGAAACACGGTGGATCTGATTTTGATCGAGGGGTAACTGTTCCCTGCAAAATAATGGAGCACTGTTAGCGATTATTGTCGTGGTTCCAAGTCTGACAGTAGTGTAGGGGGGTAAGTATGCAGAGGCAAGATCTTAGCTATGGAGAAGTTGTAAGAACGCAAGGTTTATGAGTTCAGGCCCTTCTCGGAGGAAGTAATAGCCCTACGTCTCGGAGCCCGGAGGTGGTCGACTAGATTATGAGAGTATGAATTACAGGGGTGCGAACCCTTTACACTGAGGAGGGGGTGGCTTATATAGAGTCCGCCAGACCCCTCCAACCCTCAGTTACAAAGGATTTTAAGTACATTAAGGTCGGGCGTTATTGGTAACGCCCCTAATAAAGTTCTATGATGACCATAAAAGCTACTTAATGACCGACCGTTAGCGTGCGCAGTGACTTTAGGTCTCCTGGCCGTCGGGTGGTTGGATCTTGGTCGAGTGTCTTCGAGTCCGTCGAGTGAAGCACCGCCAAGTCGATTGAAATGTGATTTCTTCTGGAGGTGTCCTTGGGTAGGTCAGTTTGGACAGGTCCATGACCCTACCCTAGGTACATAGCTTCATCATTAGCCCCCGAATGGATCGAGGTTTGAGTGGGAAAGGGTTTGAGCACATCTCCGACTCATTTTTCATGTCGTGAGCATACCTTGTTTCGGATCAATGGACCAGAGTGATGACAACAACTTTCTTTCTAGTCGCCTTGATCCATTCTTAGGTTTTGTCGAGTGAGTTCTTATACTTGAAGAGTTCTGAGTGACAGTGCGGAGGAGATCTTTGGTCCGACGAGTTGTTCTGCTGCCCGCGGATTTCATGGGATCCAAATTTAGGGAAGCGCACGGGACGGGAGAGGCCGCAGTAAACAGATGGGATAGCGTGGAGCCGCCTCGATCCCCGCGCCACCTTTTTCGCCACGTATCGCGCGCGCGATCGCCATGGGATTTGGCAGGGCCATCCGGGCCTACCAGTCAGCCACTCGGAAGCAACCTCATATAAGGCGTTGGGGCGGGGCTCTGTTCCGCACGCCACCATTCTCTCTCTGTTTTCTCCCGATTTCTCCGCCACCCTTGCTCCTGTCTCGTCGCCGGATCTCCACTCGAGCTCGAACTGCCACCATGCGGAAGGACAAGACGGCGGCGCTGGAACGCGCAAAGAAGGCAACCGCGAAGGCGAAGGGCAAGCGGACCAACCGGGGCGAATCCTCGTCGAGGTCCGGCCTGCCGGCGGGCTGGATCCAGGGCGACTGGATCCGCTCGGCAATCACGCAGGATGACCTCGACGACCTGGTGGAAGGGGGATTTATCCCCCACAAGTCGGCTCAGCTCCCGGGAGACGAAACTGAGCCGCAGCCCAGAGAGGGTGAGTGCGTCCTCTTAGTGTCGTGGAATTGTCACGGCAGATGTCCTCTTGCAAGGACTTGATCGTGGAGCCATTGCAACTAGGAAGCTTAAAGGGGTTAATCGGGACAAAGGACACGCGAGGTTTATACTAGTTCAGCCCCTTACGGTGAAGGAAGGCCTACGTCTAGTTGGGTTGGAATTGCTTGAGGTTTCGATGACCAGGGAGCGAGATACGCTATGCCCGGTTCTCGATCTCTTGTTTTTTCTGTCCCTAAGCCGCCAGCGGGTCGTCCCCTTATATACACGGGTCGACGCCCTACGGCTTACAGAGTCCCGGCCGGCTCATAAATAGTGTCCGGCTCGGTGACTAGTTATTTCTACCTTAGAATACAAGTCGCGCCCTCTTGGCGGTTTATCACCATGGGCCCTAAATCGTCTGTGGGCCTTTAGACCCTTTACTGAACCGCCATCTTCACATATTGGTCTTGGGCTTCAGATGGGCTTCTCTTTGCGTAACCCAGCCCCTCCTGGGCAGCTTACGTAAATAATTATATCCCCAACATTAGGCCCCAGATTGATTTGAACCGGTTCATGTCAATCTTTAAAAACCTTATAAACTAGCCCTTAGTCTTCTGTTTTGCGCGGAAATTCTAACCCGTCGTGACGTCATCATCCGGATTCGGGTCAAATCTCTGTGACGTCATCTTCAATAAAATTCATATTTTAATCCGTCATATCCTCCAACGAATCTTTGCCTTTACTGACCATCCCGAGAATCAAGGCGTCGGGGCTGCTGGATAATGATGCTTTGGTCTCCTTGTTTCTTGCCCCGTCTTGGTCGGCCCCTCCTTATAAATAGATGCGACCTAGGCCTTCTCCATTTCCTTCAGTCGTCTTCCTCCTCACACTTCTTCCTTTGCTGCTCAAGCTCCGCCGCCGCCACCGTCGAACTCCTCGTCTTCACCGACTCAGGCTGCTGCATCACCCTGATTCCGACCAAAAAGTGACGGCGACCCTTCGCAGCTCTTCTGCATCTGTGAGTCCCTCTTTTCCCCTTTCTCAGATCTGTCGTCTTGACTTTGTCGGTGTTCATCACTGCCCGACGCAGACCTCCATTAATTTCACCTCCAATGCCTTTGTTTAGATTATAGAAACAACATAAAACTGTTGCGGAAAATATTCGTGCTTATCCTGTATAAGAACAGATCTCATTTCCCTTGTTTTGGAAACCCTCCGCGAGTATATGAACTTCTCTGTACTGTTTTTAGGTCTAGAAATATTTTCTTTCTCAGAACCTCGTTTGATCCAAAATAATGATTGCAACTTGTGAAACCTGTTTCTTCCACACTTAACCAAAAAACCGCATCTGTTGACTCTACTTCAGCCATAATAATTCATGTGACCGGTTTAAAATAATACCGGTTGTCAGCACCGCTTGCTTATGGCGACTTAAGAAAACCTTAATCATCTTTAGTACCTGCAGCTGCTAATCATTATCACATAGTTACCTGTATGTCATTAGGCCCCTTCTTAAGCCGCCATCTCAGATAACCCAATAATGCTTATTCTCCGGGTTATAATGAACCGGAGAATTTCCTTTGTCTTGTTGTAGGCTTCAATTTATCCAATGGCACCCAAAGCTGTTAAGCCTCCGATTACCTGCAACTGGGTCCCATCCATTGTTACAGAGAGCAAATTGTCCGAGTTTGTAAAGTCTGGCCATCTGCCCAAGAAGGATGTCATGTCTTATCGTGCTCCTGACCCGTCTGAAGAGAAACCTCAACCCAAGGAAGGGGAGGTGATCATTTTCACCGATCACATGAGTCGGGGATTTGCTCCTCCCGGTTCAAAATTCTTTAGAGACATTTTGCACTTCTTTGACTTAAGACCTCAAGACATTGGGCCCAATTCGGTGTCAAATATCTGCAGCTTTCAAGTTTTCTGTGAGGTCTACCTTGGAGAAGAACCCAGCCTACTTTTGTTCAGGGAGTTGTTCTATTTGAACCGGCAGAATGAACGCGCCAACGGACCCAGTCTAGAACTTGGTGGCATCTCGATTCAGCGACGAAGAGATTGCCTTTTCCCTTATGCTGAACTACCGAGTCATCCAAAGGACTGAAACCAAACGTGGTTCTACTGCCAGGACACTTCTCCGGCTGGTGAAAACCCACTGCCCGGCTTCCGTGCATTGCGCCTTGAACCTACTCACCCGCTGCCGGATAAGTTGACAGCTACTGAACGTCTGCGACTCACCCCCAAAATCAAGAAGATAAAAGCTCTTTTAGGGAACGGCTTAAATGGCATTGACCTGGTCCGAGTCTGGGTTGCTTGGAGAATAATTCCGTTAAGCCGCCGCCCCAACTTAATGTGTAATTATTCAGGCGAGAAAGATGACCCTCAGCGTCATAGCTCTGACGACTTACCAGATGACATAGTGGAAGGTACAACTTAGT
This sequence comes from Triticum aestivum, assembly GCF_018294505.1. NCBI lineage: Eukaryota > Viridiplantae > Streptophyta > Magnoliopsida > Poales > Poaceae > Triticum > Triticum aestivum. The sequence goes on from NC_057800.1 coordinate 111,361,712, forward strand.
CCTTTTTGAAGGAGGGCACAGTGAATAGTAATGCCTTCGGCTTACTACCTTTTTGCCAGAAGAACCCGGCCCCTGCAGTAAGTTTCCAGCCGTCGGGTTATTATTATCTCTTTCTTTATCATGTTAGGCTGTATTCTTACGCATAACCCGTTATAACCTTTTACAGGCAAATGATAACTTCTGGAAAACCCAATATGATCATGAGGCAGCCAAGAAAGCTAGGGCGGCGAAGAGAGCCGAAAAGAAAACCACCAAGCCCACCACCTCAAGGAAGAGGAAGCCAAGCGCCTCTGAGCTGTTTCAGCTTGATGATACTGATGATAATGAGGAAGATGTAACCTTTGAATTTCCCTTTCTCCTTTATCACTACCTTACTGATACTAACCTTCTTTCAGGAAGACACGGGAACAGCCAACCCGTCGAGGAAGAGGTAATTATAATCTCCTCTGACTCCGAGCTTCAGCCGCGTTAGAAAATTCGAAGAGTAACCCGGAAAGTAAGATTTTCACATCCTTTGGCTTACCAAGATCCTGACTTTCTTTTGAAGCGACAGATTTATGAGAGCCGGAGGCAGACCCGGACTAGCAAAGACGCGGAACTCTCCTCCGGCTTACCTGATGTGACCAGGAAACGCCAGGCTGAGGTTACCTCCGATTCACACCTTCTTTTTCCTTTGGCGGGTTTCATTCGTTATCCTCTCAATTCTTCTGACTCCAATTATCAAGATATTTCACCTTCCTCTGGTAAGTCTATGCAGTCCAACATGCCAGCCTTCAAAACTGCTCCCGGGTAATATAAACTTGTTGTACCTTATGCCTTTATTTTACTCATACTTTTCATATTTAACCTATCTACTTTTTCTGCAGTGTGCAAGTAAAGCCCAGCAAAAGGGCAAAAAAGAATAAGCCGCCCCAAGAGCCGGTTGTGACTGAACCAGAGCTGGGCACATCTGCTCCTGATGCCCCTGCTCATGAGCCGCCGCCTCAACCATCTCATGACGCTCCTATATCTTCCTTTGACCCGCCTACTGAGCAACTCTTCAACAAGTCTGGTAACCCGGAGGCTCCTAGCCCCGCCAAAGCAAGTGATACAGAAGTTGAGATCCTCAAAACTCAGTTTGTTGAACCGGCATAGCCATCTGTACTTGCCAAGTGTTCTAAAGAGGAGTTGGTAGAACACCGAAAGGCCAAGCTGGACGTCACTGACTATACTCATTTGAGTATCGGAGAGATCGTCTCTGGCTATATCAATCAAGTACATAGCAGCCGTGACCTGGAAATTGACATGGTGAAGCAGATACAGCAGAAATCTGAGGTATGACTTATGCTAGCTTTCTTTAACCATACTTACTGTACCAGCCCCCAAGTCTATTGCTTATAAGTAAATATGTTGTAGACTTTTGAAAATTGCCTAGCACTGCTTATCCAGCTTAGGAAAAAGACTTTTAACCCGGTAACACTTGCGATACACATTAGCCCCCAAGTGCTAAACATCTTTGCTTGCAAAGTGTTTGGGACTTTAATTTCCATGAACCGGAGTAGTAATTGAAAATTCTTCAGGATACATTAGCCCCCAAGTGCCAAATACCTTTGCTTGCAAAGTGCTTGGGACTTAACACTATTTACCATAATCTTGAGTGTTATCTGGTGCAATGTAGGTCATGATAAGTCAATTTGAATCAGAAATTGTTGACCTAAAGAACCGCGTGACAGCCTAGGAGACTGAAACTCAAAAGGCTAACTCCAAATTTGAATTCAGCATCTCTGAACAAGAGAAGCTGAAGCAAAATTTTGAATCGGAGAAGAAAATTTGGGCTGATGAAAAGGCCGCACTAGTGACCCGGGCCGAGACAGCAGAGGCATCGCTGGCGGAAGCAACGGCCGAACTATCCGACTTAAAGCGCCAAATATCTCGAATGGTCTCAGCAATCTTTGGTGAGTGACTTACTCAAATCTTAAACACTACAAAACTCCTTGAATGACCATTTCGGTTGTTTCCTCTGACTCACCTTATGCTTAATAACGCAGGCCCCAGGAGCACAAATCTTAAGCAGAACATGGTGATCAAGCTGAAGGCGGTTTATACTCTGGTGGAACAGCTCTACACCGGGTCACAACGTGCCCTGGCCATTGTGTCTTTATCAAATGATGTTCCCTATCTCCTGCAAGATGTGCTGAAGCGGCTTGTTGTGCTACCTCAGCGAATCCAAGAGTTAAGATGAGCATCTGCAAGAGCCGGAGCTATAGCCGCATTGAGCCGGGCCAAGGGGTGGCTTCCAGAACTATACCCTACTGATATTGCTCTTGGGTATCCAAGTTTAAAGGAAGATGGCACCGTGTTTAATGATAAAGATTTCACCGCCTGTGTGAAAGATATACGTCCGGTGGATACTCTTATTGGGAACGACACTGACCTCTCCAAGTGTCAGCCGGGTTATGACAAGGAGAATCGGAGAATCCCCACGCCGCATTATGATGATGTCAGCTTGATCCCTCCAACCCGTAAGCACACCTTTGCTCCTGAAGTCGACCCAACCGGTTTAATAGATGATAAAGCTGAGTTTGAGGCCTTGAGTGGCATTGACTGGGCCTCATCATCCTTCCAGGAGAAAGCAGCCGGCGGAGAGGGGGAGAAGGATAACCCGGAGGCTTCAAATCAACCCCAAGAGTAGATTATCAGGCACCACCTGCTTATGTAGCTGTAGAAAAACAATGCCGCATCATTCAGACTCGGAGAGTCTTGTAATAGAATAAAAAATACCTTGAGTTTTGCTATGCCTTTGCATATGCTTATGGCCTTTAGTACTTGCATAAGCTGCCATCACTATATACTTTATATGAATCTGGTATGCCCTTTGCAGAAATACCTTGCATTGCCTTGTAGTGCTTACAGCTGTTTTTCCGGCTTATATAAACCAACCCTGACGGTAAACTTAACTCCTGAAAATTGGCACATACAAGTTCACCTGGTCTTTAACAACCTGATGTAACTAATATTAATTCTAGAAGATTGTAATGTATTCCATTGTACCTTCAAGAGGGTCACAAGATATCTAATGTTGGCACTTGTAAAATATGATGAACAAAATTCAAGGGTCTCTTATTCGAATACGATCAGTGACCCATTCCAAAGGGGTTGAGCTAAGATTCGGATACGATATGTTAGCCCCCAGTGGTTGTGGCGATGCCGATCAAGTGGGTATCGACAGCTATGTTCTCTTTGGTTCGAATACGACCTATGTTTGAACAGGAAGCCCCCAAGTGACCATAAGAGTTGTTTAATGACGCTGATTTGAATACGATCCACGTCAGACCCAAAAGGAGTTAAGCTATGATTCAGATATGATCAAGAAGCCCCCAAGTGGGTTTGGCAATATGCCGATCATGTGGGTATCGACAGCTATGTTCTCTTTGGTTCGAATACGACCTATGATTGAACAGGAAGCCCCCAAGTGATCACAGCTAGATTCAGATATGATCATAAGCCGGACCAAAGGAAAGCCGAATTCAGATATGATCCGCTTCTCCTTGGTCATCTCCACCACCTGACAAGGAAAACACATAAACCTTTTTGGGAGTGGAAAAAAGGACAGAGGTCCTGCTTTGCTTTATATAATATATATATAGTATAAGTATACACACATTAGAGCCGACGGCTCAAGTATAATAAGGCCGAAGGTGAGGGATATTCCACGGACGACGGGTCTCCTCCTCCGACTTACGTGAGTCTTTGTGTTCCTGAACGTCGATAAGGTAGTATGATCCATTGTTCAGATTCTTGCTGACCACAAAGGGTCCTTCCCAAGGAGGGGATAGCTTGTGCATGTTTGATTGATCCTGGATGAATCGGAGCACTAAGTCGCCTTCCTGAAAGGTTCTAGAGTTAACCTGGCGGCTGTGGTAGTGACGCAGGTCTTGCTGGTAAATCGCCAAACGGGCTATTGCCAAGTCTCGCTCTTCATCCAACAGGTCAAGTGCATCTTGCCGAGCTTTTTCATTGTCTTCCTCAACATAAGCCACCACACGGGGTGAATCGTGGCGGATGTCACTTGGCAGGACCGCCTCTGCTCCATACACCACAAAGAAAGGCGTGTAACCCGTAGATACATTAGGTGTAGTATTGATGCTCCAGAGTACAGAAGGTAACTCCTCCACCCAACAACCCGGCGTCCACTGTAAGGAGACCAAGAGCCGGGGCTTGATACCCTTCAAGATTTCTTGATTGGCTCGTTCTGCTTGACCATTTGATTGAGGGTGAGCTACAGCTGAAACATCAAGCCGAATATGCTCTCGTTGACAGAACTCTTCCATAACTCCTTTGGAAAGGTTAGTACCATTATCCGTTATGATCCTGTGTGGAAAACCAAAGCGAAAAATCACCTTTTTCATAAACTGGACTACTATGGCTGCATCACACTTACTCACTGGCTCCGCCTCCACCCACTTTGTGAACTTGTCAACCGCCACCAAGAGGTGAGTCTTTTTATCCTTAGATCTTTTGAAAGGCCCGACCATATCAAGCCCCCAGACTGCAAATGGCCAGGTAATTGGAATCATCCTCAATTCCTGAGCCGGCACATGGGCTCGTCGTGAGAATTTCTGACATCCGTCACATTTATTGACCAGGTCTTCTGCATCAGCATGAGCTGTCAGCCAATAAAACCCATGACGAAAAGCTTTGGCCACAAGAGATTTTGAGCCGGCGTGATGACCACAATCGCCTTCATGAATCTCACGAAGGATCTCCTGACCCTCTGCAGGTGACATGCAACGTTGAATCACGCCAGCGACGCTGTAATGATGTAACTCGCCATTGACAATTGTCATGGACTTAGACCGCCGGACGATCTGTCTTGCCAAGGTCTCGTCTTCAGGCAACTCTCCCCGGGTCATGTAAGCCAAATAAGGCATTGTCCAATCCGGGATAATGTGGATAGCCGCCACCAGCTGTGCCTCCGGGTCTGGTATTGCCAGATCTTCTTCTGTAGGTAACTTAACAGAAGGATTATGCAAAACATCAAGAAAGGTGTTAGGCGACACCGGCTTACGCTGAGACCCCAGCCGGCTTAAGGCATCAGCCGCCTCATTCTTTCTTCGATCAATGTGTTCCACCATGTAACCCTTGAAATATCCAGCCACAGCATCAACTTCACGACGGTAAGCCGCCATGAGGGGATCTTTAGAGTCCCACTTGCCTGACACCTGTTGAGCCACAAGGTCTGAGTCTCCTAAGCATCTTACCCGGCTCAAGTTCATCTCTTTGGCCATCCGAAGACCATGGAGCAGGGCCTCATACTCAGCTGCATTGTTAGTGCAAGGAAACATGAGCCGGAGCACATAACAAAATTTGTCACCTCGAGGGGAAGTTAATACAACTCCAGCCCCCGAGCCTTCCAACTGTCTGGACCCATCAAAGTGAATAATCCAATAAGTGTTATCGGGCTTCTCCTCAGGTGCCTGTAGCTCTGTCCAGTCATTGATGAAATCCGCCAACGCTTGAGACTTAATGGCAGTACACGGTACGTACTTTAGACCATGAGGCCCGAGCTCGATGGCCCATTTGGCGACTCGTCCTGTAGCCTCTCTGTTCTGAATAATGTCTCCCAAGGGGGCAGAACTTACCACAGTGATAGGGTGACCATGGAAGTACTGCTTCAGCTTCCGGCTTGCCATGAACACCCCGTAAACAAGTTTCTGCCAATGAGGATATCTTTGTTTTGACTCGATGAGTACCTCACTGACATAATAAACCGGCCGTTGAACCGGATGTTCCTTACCAGCCTCCTTGCGCTCTACCACAATAGCCACACTGACGGCTCGTGAATTAGCAGCCACATATAACAGTAAAGGCTCTTTGTCAATGGGAGCCACAAGAACTGGTGGCTCATATAACTGCCTCTTCAAATCCTCAAAAGCAGCATTAGCAGCATCACTCCAGACAAAGGTGTCTGCCTTCTTCATTAATTGGTACAGCGGTAGGGCCTTCTCACCTAACAAGCTTATGAACCGGCTTAAAGCGGCAACACAACCCGCCAATCGCTGAACATCATTAATACATGCCGGTTTAGCCAAAGAAGTGATTGCCTTAATCTTCTCCGGATTAGCCTCGATGCCCCTGTTTGAGACAAAGAATCCCAAAAGCTTGCCTGCAGGCACACCAAATACACACTTCTCCGGGTTAAGCATCATTTTGTAAACCCGGAGATTGTCAAAGGGTTCTCTGAGATCAGATATCAAGGTTTCCGCCTCTCTGGATTTCACTACTATGTCAACCACATAGGCATGAACATTGCGCCCAATATGATTGTGGAGACAATTCTGTACACACCGTTGATAAGTTGCCTGGGCACTCTTGAGCCCAAAAGGCATAGACACATAGCAGAAGGCTCCAAACGGGGTGATGAAAGCCGTCTTCTCCTGGTCCTTAACTGCCATCTTGATCTGATGATAACCAGAATAAGCATCCAAAAAGCTCAAACGCGCACAACCTGCCGTAGCATCAATGATTTGATCAATACGGGGGAGGGCAAAAGGATCAGCCGGACAAGCCTTATTTAAGTCCGTGTAATCCACACACATCCGCCAGGTGCCATTTTTCTTGAGTACGAGTACTGGATTAGCCAACCACTCCGGGTGAAAAACTTCGACAATAAACCCAGCCGCCAAGAGCCGGGCGACCTCTTCTCCTATAGCTTTTCGTCGCTCTTCATTGAATCGCCACAGAAACTGCCTGACCGACTTATACTTTGGATCAATATTAAGAGTGTGCTCAGCGAGTCCTCTCGGTACACCTGGCATGTCAGAAGGTTTCCATGCAAAGATGTCCCGGTTCTCACGGATGAACTCGATGAGCGCGCTTTCCTATTTAGGATCCAAGTTGGCACTGATGCTGAATTGCTTAGATGAATCGCCCGGAGTAAAATCAACAAGCTTAGTCTCTGCAGCCGATTTAAACTTCATGGCCGGGTCATGCTCCGTAGTCGGCTTCTTGAGAGAAGTCATATCTGCCGGGTCAACATTATCTTGATAAAATTTGAGCTCCTCTGCTGCACAGACAGACTCGGCGTAAGCCGCATCGCCTTCTTCACACTCCAGGGCCACCTTTCGGCTTCCATGCACAGTGATGGTACCCTTGTAACCTGGCATCTTGAGCTGTAGATAAACATAACACGGCCGTGCCATGAACTTGGCATAGGCCGGCCGCCCGAACAAAGCGTGATATGGACTCTTGATTTTGACCACTTCAAAAGGTGACTTTTCCGCCCTAGAATCATGCTCGTCTCCGAAGGCCACCTCTAGCTCAATCTTGACCATAGGATACGCCGACTTACCGAGCACCACTCCATGGAAGACGGTGTTGGAAGTCTTTAAATTCTTGTCAGTTAAGCCCATGCGCCGAAAGGTCTCGTAATAGAGGATGTTGATGCTGCTACCTCCATCCATGAGCACCTTAGTAAATTTATACCCACCAACCTGCGGTGCCACCACTAGGGCTAGTTGACCCGGATTATCAACCCGGGGAGGGTGATCCTCCCTGCTCCAGACAATAGGCTGTTCTGACCACCTCAAGTAACGAGGGACAGCCGGTTCAACAGAATTCACAGCCCTCTTATGAACTTTCTGATCACGTTTACACAAACTTGTGGTGAATACGTGATACTGCCCACTGTTTAACTGTTTTGGATGGCTCTGATAACCCGACTACTGCTGCTGCTGACCTCCTTGACCAGACTGTTGTTGATTATAACCACCCTGGTTTCCCTGAAAACCGGATCCTGAACCACCGCCCGGGCCATGAAAGCCGCCGGCTCCTGAGCCGCCGCTTGGGCCTTGATTGCCATCAAACGTATTAGAATTCTTGAAAGCTTTCATGATTGCGCAATCCTTCCATAAATGAGTCGTTGGTCGTTCCCAGGTGCCGTGTTTCGGGCAGGGCTCATTGAGTAGTTGCTCAAGATATGGTCCTGACCCACCAAACCGGGGTGGCTTCCCTTTGCGCTTCTGATTGTTACCTTGTGCATTGGCCACAAATTCCGGGTTACCGTCCGCCTTACGCTTATTGCCTCCTTGACTTGTCGGGTTATGCTGCTGACTCTTTCCATTACCGTTCTTCTTTCCCTTCCCCGTCTTTTCATCATCAGACGCGGGGTCCTTGGTACTATCAGAATCGACATACTTGACTAAAGCCGCCATCAGCGTCCCCATATCGTTGCAATCACGCTTAAGGCGCCCTAGCTTCTGTCTCAGAGGCTCAAAGCGGCAATTCTTCTCCAGCATGAGAACTGCTGAGCCGGCATCCATCTTATCAGACGAATGTATTATATATTTGACCCGGCGCACCCAATGAGTCGTAGATTCACCTTCTTCCTGCTTACAATTTGTCAGATCCACAATTGACATAGACTGCTTGCAAGTATCCTTGAAGTTCTGGATGAAACGGGCCTTTAGCTCCGCCCATGAACTAATGGAGTTGGGTGGCAAACCCTTTAACCAAGAATGGGCCGTTCCGTCCAACATCATGGTGAAATATTCAGCCATCGCTTCATCACTAACCTCCAGCAGCTCCATAGCCATCTCGTAACTTTCAATCCACGCCCCAGGCTGTAAATCGGCCATATAATTTGGCACCTTCCGAGGTCCCTTGAAATCCTTGGGCAGACGTACATTACGTAGAGCCGATACCAGCCAAGGAACTCCTCCGGTTCTAGTAGCAACTCCCGCCTCAACGGAAGTCGTCGGGTAAGCCGGTGAGTTCTGTTGGGCTGCTAGCTGAGCCGCTAGCTGAGCCGCCCGCTCGTCCTCCTGACGTATCTGATCCTGAACCGGGTTATACCCGTCGGGCTGGTTCCGGCACTGAGCGTTACTTGACAAGGCCTCTGACTCCATGTGTCTACTGTAACTCGGGCTCCGATTTTGACGAGGCGAGGCTAACCAGGGCGGAGGAGTCGAGTGAATCCTATCCCGGTTGTAGGAGTAGGTCTCTTACTGAGCCAGGGCTGTTTGGACAAGTTCTCTGATCCTCCGGGTTTCCACCGCTTTCGGATCATCCCCATCTACCGGGAGAGCTGCCAAACATGCTGATGCTGCAATTAAGTTCTCCATGGGGTTGGAGAAGTGACCCTGTGGTATTGGTACGTAATTGGGCGGCGCCATATTGCCGTGAGGAGGTGCCATCCTCTAAGGCTGGATTGGACCTCCCGCCCCAGATGTAATAAGCTGATTCACACCTGGCGGGTTACTTGGGCCGGCCCCGGGTGTAGCAAAGAGATTCCGAGGATCATAATTCTGAGGTAAACGGGACTGAGTTTTGTGATGTCTCCTCCTCATTACCTCATTAGACGCGTTTAAGCTCAATGTGAGCTGCAAGGCCTCTGCCTGAAGTTGCTGCGCCCGTACGTCCAAAGCTGCCCGCTCTGCTGCTAATCTAGCGTCCTCAGCTGCTAAGCTTTCCTTGACTCAGGCGATCTTGTCGCGAACCTGTGCCACCTCTGCCTCATGCTCAGATTGGTCCACAGGGATGACTGTAATAGTTAACAAAGCCGTAAGCTTATCCATGAGATCCATCAGCACCTGAGCCGGTGAGCGCACGGGGCCTCCTGCCCTGGCTGCTCCTAATCCGGACGTTATCGCCGCTGAGGACGTAGAATTTTGGCCAGGTTGAGTACCAGCCATCAAGACTCCTGCCCAGTTTGGCGACTCTGAGAGGTCCGGAATAGTGCTGCCATCGGAACAGCCCCCAAGCACACCATCTTGAACTTGATACAGCAAATCTATTGAGCCGGCGGATGAATCACCATCAGAGAGGACGGCCGGCTCACCATCACCTTCAGATCCTTCAGGAAGTTCACCTCCATGGATGCAACCCACAAAGGCACGCTTCATGATGGGTTGAGCTCGGGCGGGTTTCGCACGCTGAGCCGTCTCGACGAGGTCGGTGCAGCTGTCCGGCTTAGGGCCCGGCTCACCAATCCGGCCGATGAAGACGTGAATTCCTCCAAAGGGGACCCGGTAGCCATACTCAATTGAGCCGGCGTCAGGGCCCCAGCCTTCGTCATCAATGTAGATCTTGCCGCGATGACTCTTGGTCATCCGGCCAACTGCGGATTCCTTGAGCCCTTCGAAGCTGCCCTTCAAGAACTCAAATCCACCGTGCGCTGGCCCCACGGTGGGCACCAACTGTTGTGGAATTGTCATGGCAGATGTGCTCTTGCAAGGACTTGATCGTGGAGCCATCGCAACTAGGAAGCTTAAAGGGGTTAATCGAGACAAAGGACACGCGAGGTTTATACTAGTTCAGCCCCTTACGGTGAAGGAAGGCCTATGTCTAGTTGGGTTGGAATTGCTTGAGGTTTCGATGACCAGGGAGCGTGATACGCTATGCCCGGTTCTCGATCTCTTGTTTTTTCTGTCCCTAAGTCGCCAGCGGGTCGTCCCCTTATATACACGGGTCGACGCCCTACGGCTTACAGAGTCCCGGCCGGCTCATAAACAGTGTCCGGCTCGGTGACTAGTTATTTCTACCTTACAATACAAGTCACGCCCTCATGGCGGTTTATCACCATGGGCCCTAAATCGTCTGTGGGCCTTTAGACCCTTTACTAAACTGCCATCTTCACATCTTGGTCTTGGGCTTCAGATGGGCTTCTCTTTGCGTAACCCGGCCCCTCCTGGGCGGCTTACGTAAATAATTATATCCCCAACACTTAGCAACTCACATAGATCGTGGGTTCTCGCTGCCTCCCCACCCTTTCTTCCGGGTTTTTTTGAACTTCTTTGGGGCTCAGCTGCACCATTTTACTCCGAATACCATAGTCTATCTGGCGGCTTTCGTGTCTATGTGCGAAAACTTCTTAGGCTGTCGACCGCACTAGGGGCTCTTCAAACATATCTTCACTTGCCGTTCCCAGTCGGTCAAAAAGACCAAGTCGAGTGACGAGAGGACTCGGGTGATCCAGATGTGCGGTGGTCTGGGGATCCAGATGAGGAGCAAAAGTACTTTCCCAGCGATGATCCTTCCTGACTCGGTCCGGGGCTGGCAGTCGACTTGGTTTTACTGCAAGGATCAGCCAACCCCTGGCCAGTCGACTGGGCTTCCTCCTTTCTCCTTGGCTCGAGTGGAGAAGCCTGCTCCCCTGAAGATAGTTCCAGAAGAGAAGGCGCAGGTCAAGGAGCTGGTCGAATGGGTCGTCCAGCTCGTCCGTGATGGAGTGACCGGGATGGATCTGCTGGAGGTCTTTCTCGGTTGATGCATCCAACCCCTTCAGGCGCGCGATCATCCGATGTGGATGTATTCTGGGCTCAAAGATACCACTCGGATCCACCCGGAGGAGGTCAGTGAGGATACCTTGGAGAGCTGGTTGAGAGGAATCACTGGCAACAAAGACAACCCTCGGGGATCCAGGAGGGTGACTCCATTCGACAACTCGCATCAACTGGAGTAGGTATGTTTCTGTAAGTAACTTTCTGACTCTCCATGTGATGTCCCGTTTGCGGTCGACTGAGTGTCTTTTGATTGTTATTTTTTCAGCCCTCATTGAAATGTACTCGATGCCCAATGGAGAGCAAGGGCAAGACTTGGAAGGCGAGGCGAGCGGCGGCGACAGTGGCGAGTGGACTTCTGATGGTGAAGAGGATGGAGAAAGCGAAGACTCAAGCAACGAAGAAGAAGTCGAGTTGCCTCCTCGCAGGGAGAGGCGATCCAAACTTGCCCAAGAACGACCGAGCGTCCTTGAAAAGGCGACTGCTCAAGCTCGTCAATCTTTAAAGCGTCCTCGGATCTCTTCACCAACCCCGACCGAGAAAGCGCCCAAGCACCCCAAAGTTGCGGAGCCAAAAATCCGGAAGGCTTTGCCGAAGATTAAGATTGACATCCCGTCGCTTCTGCATAAGTGTCTTCCTCTGTATACACTCGATGCTCAGTGCCGTTTGTTTTTCTTGTTTTAACCGGACGAACTTTGTAACTGCCAGCGCTGCCACTTCTAGGACCTCAGCTTACAGGGATGATGATGAGGTGATGGAGGATGCGGTCACGTCAAAACTAGGTATGACTCCTGCCATATTGTCTTTATTTTGGTCGATTCAACTGCAACATGTACCATTGGGTGATGTGATTTTGACGATTGAACTTTGCATAGCTCCCAATGTTATTGACCTCCCTGATGATGATGAAGAGCCCGGGAGGCCTTTGACAAGGAAAAATAGGCAGGCTCCTACAAGCGAGGCGCCACAGTCGACGCCAAGGACGGAACCAGTCGTTCAGGACACTGGCGACGCCAATCGGGGTTCTGTTACCTTTGCTGTGCCACTGTCGAGTGCCTTGCCCTCTTCGTCGACTGCTCAGGCTCCCGTCGACCCACCTTCAGTTTTTGCGACCCATCATGTCCCGGAGGATGAAGCGAATGCTGCCAAGGAAGCCATACGTCAGGCGGGCATCATGATGGAGAAGATGAGGATGGTGCGGGACGCCAGTCAGGCTGCCTACGACGCCAGCTCGGCCCTCCAAAGCAATGTTCAGGTTAATAGGTCATTGCTTGTTTTGTTAGGATATGTTATCTGAAGACTTTTTTCTGAAAATCTTTGCATCTGTACACCCACTGGGTGCGTCGTTTGAAATTTTTGAACCGGTGGGGGCACGCTGCGTGCACCCACTAGGTGTAGTCCCCGAGACTACGGTGGACTGCTGGCAGTCGACTGTAGTCATTGTATTTTTTCAAATGTATAAACCAAACTGGTAGTTTGTCTCTTCCACTCGGTCTGGTTGAGTGGGATCAGAACCGGTTGGGGCACGCAAAGTGTACCCACTGGGTGTAGTCCCCGAGACTACGGTGGACTGCTGGCAGTCGACTGTAGTCTGAGTTCTAGTTTCTCTCTTTCTGCCTTGTTTTACTTCCTGGACTCGACTTTGGCGAGCCGGTCAAGTGGGGATCAGAATCGATGGGGGCACACAAAGTGCACCCACTGGGTGTAGTCCCCGAGACTATGGTGGACTACGAGCAGTCGACCGTAGTCTTAGTATTTATTGCCTTTGTTGTTTTCGCTGTAAAATAATTTCTCCTCTTTGATTGCAGAAACCTTGTGATCTGGGAGCTCGCTTTGCTGATTTGGAGAAATAGCAGATCCAACTGAACCTTGACTTGGAGCTGGCCAAGATAGAGCTGCAAAAGGCTAAGGATGGTGCCAATGGTAAGACGAGTTTGTCGACTGGTTTGCCTTGGGCTTGAGTACCCTTCTGCTCTTTCTGAATCAAGCACCATTCCTTTGCAGAAAAGCTGAGAGAAGCTCTGGCAAAGAAGGACCAGGATCTGGCTGCTGCCCGAAAGGAAGCTGACGACAGAGTCGCTCTGGCCGAACAGAAGCTGGCTTCGGTCGGCCAGTTGGAAGAAGAGAATACCAGGCTGAAGTCCACTCTGAATGACTCCAACAAGGAGTGCTCGCGCTGGAAGAAGGCGAATCTCATCCAGGGCGAGAAAATGGAAAGCATTGCTCGCAGGAGGGATGATCTGGAGAGCTATCTGAGAAGTCTTGCCAAGAAGTTGTTCATCAAGCTTGAAGGTGCACATTCTGTTCCGACTGATTTTTTTGTGTCGACTCAGTGTATGAAAATTGACTTATCCTTGGACCGTGAATGCAGAGTTTGCCAGAACTTTGAAGAGGAGACTAGGCGGATCGAACCAGGTTTGGATCCAATCAACTCTCCCGTGAAAGATGAAACTGCCATGAATCTGCTCCGACTGGAATCTCGCATTGACGGTGCCGTGGACTACTTGGCTCGACTGAAGTTCGCCATGTCACGGATCGACCCGGCACTTTGCCCAAGGCCACACTCCAAAAACGATCTTGAGTCTCTGATGACTCGACTTAACGGAATCCCTGACCGAGTGCAGGAGTGGAAGAAGTCTTCTGCTCGGTGTGGCGCTGATGTGGCTCTGTCTTTGGTTCGTGTCCACTGCAAGGAGGTGCGACAAGATAAGCTGGCCGCAATCAAGGTCACCAACACCCAGAAGCACGACTTCCGAACTTTTATGGAGACTTTCATTGCTGCCGCCACTCGGATTGCCAATGGCATCGACCTGGACGAGTTCATTGAGCCTGCCAGCCCTCCTCCTGCGGAGTGAACAAACTTTTATGCCCCACCTTAAATTTGCCTCGGAATGCCGAGTGGTTTTTGTAACCGTTAAACTCTTTCTGGCTGAATGCCCGAGTACTTAGATGTGTGGTCCGGAAACCTTTAGGATTTATCCGAACTTGGTTTATCGTCGAATATCTTTATGCGCTCCCCATCGAGTGGAAATCGTTCTTTATTCGAGACAACTTTTGTATTTGCGGCGCAGCTCAGAAGGAGACGGTAGCAGTCGACCTACACCTCGCCGTCTTTGCGGGTTGGCAATGGATCGTACGTTGTATTTGTGGTGAAGCTCCCCAAGAAGGAGGAGGCGGCAGTCGACCTGCCCCTTGTTACTGTAGAGCAGGATGAAGTGAGCGTTGTATTTGTGGTGAAGCTCTCCAAGGAGGAGGTGGTAGTCGACCTGCCCCTTGTTGCTGCAAAGCAGGATGTGTTTCAAACTTAGGCGAACGCTGGACTGCAGCTAAGTCCCTGAGTGGGAGGGCTACTCTCCACTCGGTAGGATTTTTCAAACTTAGGCGAGTGCTTGACTGCAGCTAAGTCCTCAAGAGAGAGAACTTAGGCGAGTACTGGACTGCAGCTAAGCCCCCGAGTGGGAGGACTGCTCTCCACTCGGTAGGATTTTTTCAAACTTAGGCGAGTGCCTGACTACAGCTAAGTCCTCAAGGTAGAGAACTTAGGCGAGTACTGGACTGCAGCTAAGCCCCCGAGTGGGAGGACTGCTCTCCACTCGGTAGGATTTTTTCAAACTTAGGCGAGTGCCT
>NC_057800.1:111376606-111377234 GCF_018294505.1 Triticum aestivum
TTTTTGTTCTGTTTTATTTTTTTCTATTTCTGCAATTTGTTTTTGATTTGTTTTAAATATCAAATCATTTTATAAAATCCTGGAAATAAATATGGGTGCTTTCTGAATTATTCCAGTGACCCTTATCAATTTCCAACATTTATTTGAGCATTTAAAATATTTATAGTATTTAAATGCCCAAAGTCAAATACAATATGATTTAATTCAAAAATCCAAAAATGACCTAAGGATATATTCATCATTTTTGGCAGAGGTTTCCACCTTAACCAGAAATCATGAACTTTTCTTAGGGGCCTTTTGGGTTTATTGAAAAGATTTTAACTTACCCTAGTTGAGTTGATTTAATGCTAGGGTTTGAACATCCCCATTTCAATTTTAGGCAAAATTTAAACATGATGCAACACATGACTAGCTAGCTCAGAGCATTACCAGAAGCTAGGGATGTGACAACTGCTCTCCACTCGGTAGGATTTTTTCAAACTTAGGCGAGTGCCTGACTGCAGATAAGTCCTCAAGTGAGAGAACTTAGGCGAGTACTGGACTGCAGCTAAGCCCCCGAGTGGGAGGACTGCTCTCCACTCGGTAGGATTTTTTCAAACTTAGGCGAGTGCCCGACTGCAGCTAAGTC
>NC_057800.1:111377817-111385682 GCF_018294505.1 Triticum aestivum
GTAGGATTTTTTCAAACTTAGGCGAGTGCCTGACTGCAGCTAAGTCCTCAAGCGAAAGAACTTAGGCGAGTACTGGACTGCAGCTAAGCCCCCGAGTGGGAGGGCTGCTCTCCACTCGGTACGATTTTTTCAAACTTAGGCGAGTGCCTGACTGCAGCTAAGTCCTCAAGCGAGAGAACTTAGGCGAGTACTGGACTGCAGCTAAGCCCCCGAGTGGGAGGGCTGCTCTCCACTCGGTAGGATTTTTTTTCAAACTTAGGCGAAAAGGATTCGCAGCTAAGACTCCAAGTGGGAGGCTGGCTCGCCACTCGGTAGGAAATCGTTTTTATAAACTTAGGCGAAGCGGATTCACAGCTAAGCCACCCACTGGGGGATTTCTTATGTAAACAAAAACATTAATAATCACTGGGAAAATTATAATGCTCTTGTCTTTGATAAATGAACTACAGGAGTTTTTTCTTATTACATCTTATCTGAATGATAACTCAAGTATAAAAGGGGCGGAGTAGCTCCACATTCCAGGCTCGTGGCTCATCAATCTGGCGATCGACATTGTAGAGGTGGTATGCTCCATTGTGGAGGACTCTGGTGACTATGAAAGGGCCTTCCCAAGTAGGAGCGAGCTTGTGTGGTTTCTACTGATCCACTCGGAGGACTAAGTCTCCTTATTGGAAGGCTCGGCTCTTCACGTTTCTGGCATGGAATCGACACAAGTCTTGCTGATAGATGGTCGATTGAATCAAGGCCATTTCTCTTTCTTCTTCTAGGAGGTTGACTGCGTCCTGCCGGGATTGTTCTGCTTCATCTTTAGAGTAGAGCTCGACTCGGGGAGCGTTGTGAAGCAGGTCACTCGGTAAGACTGCCTCGGCTCCGTAGACCAGAAAGAATGGGGTTCTTACGGTCGATCGATTCGGGGCTGTTCTTAATCCCCAAAGGACTGATGGAAGCTCGTCGACCCATGCACCTGCTACGTGTTTGAGATCGTGCATCAATCGGGGTTTCAGTCCTTTGAGAATCAGGCCGTTCGCCCTTTCTGCTTGCCCATTCGACTGGGGGTGAGCGATCGAAGCATAGTCGACTCGAGTGCCCTGAGAGGCGCAAAAGGCCCTGAATTTGTCGGAATCGAAGTTTGACCCGTTGTCGGTGATGATGCTGTGTGGAACTCCATATCTGAATATCAACTCTCTGATGAAACTGATAGCGGTGCAAGCATCAAGATTCTTGATAGGCTTGGCTTCAATCCATTTGGTGAACTTGTCGACTGCTACCAGCACATGAGTGAAGCCGCTCCTGCCTGTTCTCAGTGGTCCAACCATGTCCAACCCCCAAACAGCGAAGGGCCAGACGAGTGGAATGGTTTTCAGGGCTGACGCGGGCTTGTGCGGCATATTGGAGTAATACTGACATCCTTCACATTTGTCGACTATCTATTTTGCCATCTCATTGGCTCTTGGCCAGTAGAACCCCGCTCGGTATGCTTTAGCCACAATGGTCCGAGAGGACGCATGATGACCACAGGTCCCCGAGTGGATATCGTTAAGGATCATCTGACCTTCTTCTGGTGTAATATACTTATGGCCGACCCCAGTCGCGCTTTCTCTATATAACTGTCCCTTTATGACTGTAAAGGCCTTGGATTGACGGACGATCTGTGGAGCCTCTTCTTCGTCTTCTGGGAGTTCTTTCCTTAGGATGTACGCGATGACGGTTCTGTCTAGACAGGAGTGATAACCAAGACTTGCATCATCAGGTCGACCACAGCTGGAACTTCAACTTCAGTTGGATCCGTGGCGCTTTTTGGCTGCGGGGCCTCTTCAGTGAAGGGATACTCCTGGACTGATGGTATGTGGATGTGTTCCAAAAACACATTGCTGGGAATGGCTTCTCTTTTGGAACCTATTTTTGCCAGATCATCAGCTGCTTGATTTTTCAGTCGGGGTATGTGATGAAGCTCTAACCCCTCGAATTTCTTCTCCAGCTTTCTCACTGCATTGCAATAACCAGTCATGGCTGGACTTCTAACGTCCCATTCCTTCATCACTTGATTAACCACCAAATCTGAGTCGCCATAGACCATGAGGCGACGGACGCCGAGTGAAATGGCCATGCGCAACCCATATAAAAGTGCTTCGTATTCTGCCTCGTTGTTAGAGGAATCAAAGTGGATTTGAGGAACATATCTGAGTTTATCTCCTCTGGGGGAGACCAACACCACTCTAGCGCCGGAACTATTTAGCATCTTGGAACCGTCGAAGAACATGGTCCAATGCTCCGAATGAACCTGAGTCGGCAGTTGCTGTTCAATCCACTCGGCGACGAAATCCGCGATTGTCTTGGACTTGATAGCTTTCTTTGCCTCAAACTTGATATCTAGAGGAAGGAGTTCAATCGCCCATTTTGCCACTCGACCAGTTGCGTCCCTGTTATGCAAGATCTCTGACAACGGAGCGTCATTGACGACTGTAATGGAATGATCAGAGAAGTAGTGGGCAAGTTTCTTTGTGGTCATATAAATCCCATATACGAGCTTCTGATAATGAGGATATCTTTGCTTCGATGGGGTCAAGACTTCAGAAATATAATACACTAGGCGCTGAACTTTGAAGGTTTTCCCTTCTTCTTCCCGCTCGACTGTAAGTACCATACTGACGACTAGTCCTGTGGCTGCAATGTAAAGCAGCAAAGGCTCCTTGCTGATTGGGGCAGCAAGCACCGGCTGGGTGGAGAGCGAAGCTTTGAGCTCTGCGAACACTGCGTCAGCTTCAGGAGTCCACTCGAACTTGTCAGACTTCTTCATCAACCGGTAAAGAGGCAATGCCTTTTCACCGAGACGAGATATGAATCGACTTAGGGCGGCCAAGCAACCAGTAAGCTTCTGAACATCGTGCACTCGCACAGGACTTTTCATTTGGAGTATAGTACCGACTTTTTCTGGATTGGCGTCGATTCCCCGTTCGAAAACGAGAAAACCGAGTAACTTTCCGCCAGGAACCCCGAATGTGCATTTTGATGGATTAAGCTTGATATCAAACCTTCTGAGGTTGGCAAAGGTTTCAGCAAGGTCAGTCAACAGGTCGGAACCCTTCCGTGACTTGACCACAATATCATCCATGTACGCCTCCACATTTCGACTGATTTGGGTGAGCAAACACTTCTGAATCATCCTCATGAATGTGGATCCGGCATTCTTGAGGCCGAATGGCATGGTAACATAACAGAAGCACCCGAATGGAGTGATGAAAGCTGTTTTGATCTCGTCAGGCCCATACAGACGGATCTGATGGTACCCGGAATAGGCGTCTAAAAAAGACAATCGCTCACATCTCGCAGTCGAGTCGACTATCTGGTCGATGTGGGGGAGAGGAAAATGATCTTTCGGGAAGGCCCGATTGATATGTTTAAAGTCAATGCACATGCGAAGTGACTTGTCCTTCTTGGGGACCATGACAACATTGGCGAGCCACTCGGAGTGGTAGATTTCTCGGATGAACTCCGCCACTAAGAGCCGAGCCACCTCTTCTCCAATGGCCTTTCTCTTCTGGACGGCGGACCGTCGGAGATGTTCCTTGATAGGTTTTACTTTTGAGTCGACTCTTAGGCGGTGCTCAGCCAGCTCCCTGGGAACACCCGGCATGTCAGAGGGCTTCCATGCGAAAATGTCCCAGTTCTCACAGAGGAACCAGATGAGCGCTTCTTCCTATTTGGAGTCGAGTGTTGTCGAGATATGAGTTGGAGCAGCGCTGGGGTCAGTCGGGTGGATGTGACCTGTCTTCCCATCGCCAGTCGACTGAAAAGCTGATTCTATAGTGGGCTTCTTGGCTCGTAACAAATCACTCGGGTCTGCAGTCTTCTGGTAGTCCTGCAACTGCACCACTGCCATCTGAGCATCGGCGATCTTTGAACCTTTCTGAAAACATTCTTCCGCTTTCTTCCGATTGCCCGTAATAGTGATCACACCTTTGGGGCCAGGCATCTTCAATTTGAGATACACATAACACGGTCGGGCCATGAAGCGTGCATAAGCCGGCCTGCCCAAAATAGCGTGGTAGGCACTCTGGAAGTCTACAACTTCAAATGTCAACTTCTCTTTGCGGTAATTCTTGGAATCACCGAAAACCACATCAAGAGCAATCTGGCCGAGTGATTCAGCCTTCTTCCCCGGAATGACTCCATGGAAACTCATGTTGCTGGCACTGAGTCTGGACATCGGAATGCCCATCCCTTTCAACGTCTCAGCATACAGTATGTTCAAACCACTGCCACCATCCATCAAGACTCTGGTCAGTCGAGTGCCTTCAACCACTGGGTCGACCACCAGAGCTTGCCTCCCAGGGGTGGCAATATGCGTTGGGTGATCGGACTGGTCAAACGTGATGGCAGTCTGGGACCATTTCAAATAACTTGGTGTCGCCGGAGCGACCATATTCACCTCTCGGTTAATAACTTTCAGTCGACTTTTGCTTTCAACATCGGCAAAAATCATCAGAGTGGAATTGACCAGAGGGTATCCGTCGTCACTGTCTTCTTTGTCCTCAACCTTGTCCGACTCCTTTTCCTTACCTTTGGGCTGCTTGCCCTGGAACTGCTGGATCAAGAGTCAACACTGTCGAGTGGTATGTCTCGGGTAAATGAAATTACCCTCTTCATCTTTCTTTGTGTGGACGAGACATGGTAAGTCCAACACATCATTTCCGTCCTGGTCTTTAACCTTTTGGGGTTCCAAGGTCCTTTAGGTTTCCCTTTAAACTTTCCTTGGGTTAAAGCCAAAGCTTCCCCGGGAGCCGCTGGCTCGGCTTTCCACTTCTGTTTCCGATTGGAATTTCCTCCGGTTTATTGGGCGACTGACTTGAGCTTGACACTCCTGAGTCGATCCTCATCTTCACCATTAGCATACTTGGTGGCAATCTGCATCATCCGATTCAGGGACATATCTCCGGTTCGACCGAATTTCAAATTCAATTCTCTGTACTTGACGCCTTCCTTGAATGCACAAACTGCTTGGTGGTCAGGCACATTCTCCATCGAGTGATGTAACGTGATCCACCTCTGGATGTAATCCCTCAAAGTTTCATTCGGCTTCTGCACGCAAGACCGTAGTTCCATCAGCCCTGCCGGTCGCTTGCATGTGCCTTCAAATGTGGTGACGAACACTCAGGAGAGATCTTCCCAAGTGTAAATGCTGCTAGGCGCTAACTGGTTCAGCCACGCTCTCGCCGAGCCCTCCAACATGAGAGGCAGGTGCTTCATGGCCACTTCATCATTGTCGCCGCCAATCTGGACGGCCACTCGGTAGTCCTCAAGCCAAGTATCGGGCTTGGACTCGCCAGTGAACTTACTGACTCCAGTCGCCAACCTGAAGTTGGGAGGAATCACAGCGGCCCTGATGGCACTACTAAAGCACTCTGGCCCCGAAACATGTACTCTGCTGCTGGTAGGTGCATCTCTGTCGTGACCTTCTTGGTGAGCCCTGTTCCTGTCGACCAAACCTTGGACGAGAATGGATCTCGCATCAAAGCCTGGCCCTCTGGGGTCGACTGGAATCCTTCGCCCACCACTATGAGGGCGCCTGTCATCCTGCTGGCGAGGCACATACGACCCGCTCCTCGGGGGAGGCGTGGGCACTCGACGTCGACCGTCACGATCGACTCGGTGATCATACTGCTCATGGTTCCCATATTGGTCACGCCGGTCTCCACGTCCCTCATGCCTCAGGGGCGATCTCGGGCTGTGAGCCGACTGGACTGTGTCCACAGCAACGGATCTGCTGTGAATCATGTTCCGCGACTGAGAAACAGTGGAATTCTGGTCTCCTGCTGCCCGGAGTAACGCTCTGATCTGCAGCAAGCCTCTGCCAGCCTCCGACTGGGAAGGCTGAATCGACTCCGCTATACGGGCCGCAGCTGCTAAATTCTGAATCGGAGTTCGATATACCTCCGGGGGCGGGAAGAGCTGACGTCGACTGGATTCGGGAACCCGTTGTCGCGCACGCTCGTCGAGTGCTTGCTGGAGGTTCTCTAGTAGAGTGCGCTCGGCCAAGTTTGCCAGGCGCGCGTCTTCCAAGGCGCGAGCCTCGGGGGTTTCTCCAATGATAGGAGTGTGCAGTGCATCCACGTTCTGGCGGCGAAGTTCTTCTCTCTGCAGCGACGTGAGAGGCTCGGGAAGATACTCCTCATGGGGACGCGAGGGGTCGCCTCCACCCGCGCCTCCGTCGGTGCGGGGAAAACCGGGAGGACTGGGCGGTCCATCGACCATCAGAACCTCCGCCACCGGATCGCTGCTGTCGCACTCGGATGCGGTCTCTGTGGAGCCAGTCGACAGGTCGAACAGGCCGTAGAGGGATTCGTCGGGCTCAATCGCCGCGACTTGAGGGGTGGCCGACTGACGTGCCACCGCGTCTCACCCACCGCTGAAGTCTCGACCGACCGGAGCGCTTGCACCGGCGGGAGACGGGGAGGAAGGACAACACAAGAGCCGACTGGTAGGGGGTCGACAGTTGCCGCAGGAGAACGCCGCGGACGCACGCGCTAAAGTGCGTTGCCCCGCGAACAGGGAGTGCGTCCGTGTCGAGTGGAGCCTCCTGGAGCCAAGCAGAGTCGTCGGCGATGAACGTGAGCGCACCGAGACGGATCTCGCGGCCCTCCACCAAAACTCTGCCGAAAACCATGATGATTCGGGTCGGAAAAGGTCGCAACTCCTCCAACAAACGCTAAAACACCTGGCCAATGGTGGGCGCCAACTGTCGTGGTTCCAGTTCTGATAGTAGTGTAGGGGGGTA
Source organism: Triticum aestivum (assembly GCF_018294505.1). Classification (NCBI taxonomy): domain Eukaryota; kingdom Viridiplantae; phylum Streptophyta; class Magnoliopsida; order Poales; family Poaceae; genus Triticum; species Triticum aestivum. The sequence goes on from NC_057800.1 coordinate 111,384,593, forward strand.
ACTATGGAGATGCAAGATCTTAGCTATGGAGAAGTTGTAAGAACGCAAGGTTTACGAGTTCAGGCCCTTCTCGGAGGAAGTAATAGCCCTACGTCTCGGAGCCCAGAGGCGGTCGACTGGATTATGAGAGTATGAATTGCAGGGGTGCGAACCCTTTACACTGAGGAGGGGGGTGGCTTATATATAGTCCGCCAGACCCCTCCGGCCCTCAGTTATGCAGGGTTTTAAGTATATTAAGGTCGGGCGTTACTGGTAATGCCCCTAATAAAGTGCTATGATGACCATAAAAGCTACTTAATGACCGATTGTTAGCGTGCGGAGTGACTTTAGGTCTCCTGGCCGTCGGGTGGTTGGATCTTGGTCGAGTGGTTGCTTCTTGGTCGAGTGTCTTCGAGTCCGTCGAGTGAAACACCGCCCAGTAGATCGAAATGTGATTTCTTCTGGAGGTGTCCTTGGGTAGGTCAGTTTGGACAGGTCCATGACCCTACCCTAGGTACATAGCTTCATTAATTATAGCATGATAGTTAGGGCATCTCCAGCACTGGCCCTCAAATTTACACCGACATCTGTCCGGGGACACTGATGGATGCCATCCAATGCTGCCCGCATATCTTTCGACAACTATATGAACTAATCGGACGAAATTCGTGCAAACAAAGAAAATTTCAAATTAATCGGATGAAATTCATTACATTTTGAAAAAATTTCCTATAAACTGGATGAAATTCATTACATATTTCACACAAACCATACTAAAACCTACTGTAAACCTAATCTAAACAATCGTCGGCGCCCGACCACCATGTCTGGCCATGAACCCGAGAAAGCCGGCCATTGCCGTTGCCTTGTCCGCATCCACCTCGATAACCTCCTCCTCCGGAGCACAAGGTTCTGAAGATTTCTGCCTCCACGTCGCCGTCAAGCGGCTAATCGGCCGACGATGTTTGTCCCACCAAGCTTGGCGTCGACTGAGTGGAGGAGCGGTGGCCTTCCTGGGACAAGAGTGGAGGTGACCTACCGTGTACTACTCTTCCTCGCTACCAGCTGCGCCCGTGCACGCGCGCCGACTTCGTGGTTGTGGCGGCGGAGG